>NW_027133529.1:0-8555 GCF_026122565.2 Emydura macquarii macquarii
GCTCCCCTGGTAGCGCCATTGCTGCTCTCCATACAGGGATGAGGAGGGTGGGCAGGGCTGGATGCACCAGAGAGGCAGCCTGAGCAGCCCGTCCCCAGCTGGGAACCAAGGTAGTGACTGAAACCCCCTCCCCTCCCTGCTCTCTATCCATGGGGTGCGTGTCCCAGCAGCAGGGTCATGGCTGGCATTCCTGCCCCAGGGAAGGGTCCGGGGGAGCGGGGGGTTGCATGGAGTTGGGTGTTACTGGACAAGAAACAGCTCAGAGGCTTGATCCTACAGACCCCTTACTCCCCTCTGAAGAGGTGGCTCCCAGTCCCTGCTCTAGCCCCCCGACCCTGGATAAAACCCATGCATCTTGGAACTCAGCCTGCCTGCTCTAACCACTAAACCCCACTCCTCCCCGATTAGGGTGGCCATTGTTGCTGGGATCCCATGCAGATTGTCACACCGGAGCCGCACACATTCACACTCTCCCCCCTGGCGGACTGGCCACCTAGGGGGTGTGAACTGCCGATGGCCCTCTGAGCTGTCCTCCAGCCCTCTGAGCTGTCTTCCTCCATCAGGTGCTCACTGGATCCTGGACTGGGGGAAGGGTTGATCCCTCTGGAAAACCACTCGCTCGCACATGTGCTGGGCCCCGATCCTGGTCTGGGTGGTCGATCATTGGCCCAAATATGACCTTGTCTAGAGAGCTCAGATTTTTTTACACTGTGCCCCTCACCCAGACATCAGGGCAGCTGATCCCTCTTGGGGGGCGTCCGCTGCCGGGTGAGAGATTTTGTGACAGCGCCAACCTCCGCTACATCAGAGAGGAAATTCTGGCCGAAGCCTCTGACCATCACCCCATCAACCATCTGGCTCTCAACTTCCTGTGTGATATCACAACCCAGCCCCTCACCTCCACCCCCACAGCTCCTGGCCGCGCCATTTCCACCTCCTCTCACTCAGCCACGATGGAGGACGAGGAGGGCTACATGGCACTGAACCTGCGGACCAAGAAGGGTGGCTCGGATGGTCCGTCCCCAGCCGGGACCCAAGGTAGGGATTTCAGCCCCCTCGTCCTTCCTGTGGTCTCCATGTCCCGGAAGATGGGTCAGAGCAGGGGCTGGCATCCCGATGAGCAAATTATGTTACGGGGTGGATTTAGTGCCATAGACAGAGGTAAAGAGTATGGGGGGTCCTGCAGCCTCCGATCACGTGAGAGAGGGAGTGCGCCCCTCTGGAAGCCAAAAAGGTGGGTCAAATAGGGGAAACTGAGGCATGGAACAGGAAAAAGCCTTTGATGAGGACATACCACCTAGACCCCACTCCTTTTCAAAAGTTGGGAATCGAACCCAAGAGTCCTGGCTCCCAACCCCCCCCATCTAAATTATTAACCCTCACTCGCTTCTGAGAGTTGGGCTAGAACCCAGGAGTCCTGACTTCCAGCCCTCCTGCTCCAACCTACTAGATCTCATTTCCTGCCCGTATCTGGTAATAGAAACCAAGTGGGGTGTGCGGGAACTGCAGAGCAATGGGGCTTGGGATTCATGGAACACAGCCCTGCTCTCAGAGCAATTGTTTCAGGCTCTCTGCAGACCCAGGCAGCGTCACCGCGTCAGTAACACGCGGGTCACATTTCCCCCAGCCGCGAGGGCTAAAACTGTTATACTTGTAACAGAAAAGACGAGCAGGATCTTATTCAGGGCGACAAGGCAACAGGCCCCGTTTATTGTACATGTAAGAATAGCAAAAAGCCGTCACATTCTCACACACACCTTCCTAAAGTTCTGCACGCTGGTGTGATATAATTACCAGTCCTTTTATGTGTTGTTCAAGCCAGCCTAGTGGCCAGCAAGTTTGGGCATAAGGAAGGAGCCAGGCCTCTGTCAGACGTGAATCTGATGCTCCAAGGTGACAATTGCAGAACGAGACCCAAAGTTTCCATGTTTTTACCCATCTTTGATACTTGCTGCTCTCATGTCAGTCTATGGGCCTGGCTGTGTCCTGCTGCCCCTGGGTTCAGTGTGGCTGTTAATCACCAGCTAATTGCAGGCATGACTGTTCTCTTAGTTCTGTACTTTCCTGGTTCCCAGGGTGGATCCTTCTGTACTTTAGGGTCCTTTATTTGCATGTTATGGTCCTTGATAGGTATTCTTCAGCCTTCAGGGTTAGGATGGGGCAGTCGGTGTCTACACTCCCCTTTCTGGTGGCAGAGCAGTTTAGGTTGGTCTCTTTTCATGCTCTGCACATACATTCCTCTCTCACGGACAGAGAATTCATCCAGATATTTTTAGGTCCCATAGTACAAGTTTCAGGAAAGCGCTCACTCCAAGAAACTGACATGATGGAGTCCACTCATGCCCCACTAACAGCACTGTGCCATTGTCATAACAGTAAAGGGAAAATTTCTCTCTACCTGCATCTCACTTGTACACTAATATCTACAGCTCCTGGGGATGGCTCACATCCTCCCCCTTTAGCCCCTTCAGTTCCAATGTACTGAGTGAGTCACCCCTTAGAGAATTGTCTCCGGGCGACGCACCAACAGGCATTCTGAGCTTGTGCTTTCAGTTTCTCATCCAGCAGCAGATTATCACAAGGCATAAACAGCTGAATAGTAAAAGGATCAGCAATGGGTGGCAGATGATGGATCAGATCCCTCTGGCTGTGGGTGCCCGTCCCATGAGGGCATTTAGAAAGACGCGTATTGGTCTTTTTTTGTTGTTTAAACAGGGATCACATGACATCCACCAGAGCATCAGGGAGGGGTGCAGAGTCAGGCAAAGGGAGAGCAAAAAGCCCCCTCCCCTCCTGGCTTAGTTCTCCCGTAGCTGCGCAGGCCTGCAGAAAGGCCAACTGATTTTGGCTGCTGTTAGCAACAGATATGATCATTCACATTTCCCCACACAGTTCCCTGCCTTGGAAGGTCACTTTTTATAGAAGGGCCTTTCCATACCTGCCCTCACCTTTCGTCTGGATGCGCCCGAGCTGTGATCCGAGGAAAGCGCAAGGCTCTCACCTGAGACACGGCAAATGATTTTCTAGGTATCCCACGCTCAGCAACCAGCTCGGCAACTGACGAGCGTCATCTCCCCGTGGAGAGAGGGGTGACAGGTCCAGCATATTCCCTTCCAGGACAGAGCGAGGGTGGCAGTAGCCACTGGCTCCTCTGGCAGGGAACGTTCCCAAATTTTGCACCGGACCCAGCATCCCATGAGCTGCTAAAGAGAACCTCTGTTATTTGGAACCCCAAAATCACTACCATGGGACGCAAGGCCAAATCCAAGATCCCCATGTCAGTGGGGAGCCATTGCAACAATACCTCCCACCACTCGTCTCTTAGATCCTGGCCAGTTCTTGCAAATACCCACTTTGACATTCTGAGGCGCAATAACCAGGACTCTGCGCCCTTCCTGTCTGGCAGTGCAGCTGGTTCTGCACGTTAGGATGGACAAGCAACATTTGTAAACCAGTCAAACTCATTGCAAGTGGCCCATGTTTCACAGCAGAATAAAAAGCGTTCACCACTTTTAACTGATTGTATCTAGCTTCAGGCACTTGACATTCAAAATCACATCCCCCACTCGCTACAATACCACAAAAACATCTGTTTTTACGAGGATTGTTATCTACTTGATGTGTGTCGCTAACAGGAAGCAGAGAACACCAGCTTCTGAGACACACACAGTGATCACCTGCGTACACAAACACAGTTATTAGTGGCAAAAGAGTTAACAGCACTCTGGCATTTGTCTTCTGCGGTTTCCAAACATGCATCCTGTGGCTGGAAGCATTCATATTGAATTTCACTTTTTCTTTTTAAACAGGCTTTGAATTTTACTGGTTTTTTTTGTTTGTTTGTCTTTTTCCTGGTCATCTTTTACCACCCACAAAACAAAGACCCTGATCTTTTTTACCTGACTCCTCGCTATAGGTGCTTCAAGATCTTCCATACATTCCTGACTCACACACGGAGAATTTATCAAGATAATTTTAGATTCAATAGTACAAGTTTCAGGAAAGCGCTTCTTTCAAGAAACTAACAAGATGGAGTCCACTCATGCCACACTAAACAGCGCTGTGCCGTTATCATAACTGTAAAGGAACAATTTCTCTCTACCTCTATCTCACTTATACACTAGAACAAGGAATCTACAGCTCCTGGGGATGGCTCAAAAAATGGCCTTGCTCTTTTAAATAAAAGGTTGGACTCTGGACTCTGGTACAATCACCTGACTCCAGAAGCTGGGGCCTGAGGCCAGGATTTAGAGCGGCTGGGCCTGAATCCAGCCCGGCTCTGCTTGTGTTTCATTACAGGTTCCCGTCAGTGGCCTCGCTGGCCTCAGGTCGCGCTAGGGGTCGGGAATATCATCCTGGCACTGGCTGTGCTATTGCTGGTGGTGTGCGGTGAGTCGCCAAAGGCTGTATCTTTATCCATCCAGGTGCGTCCGTCTGCAGGGTGGAAGCTACAGTGGGGGAGGGACAGCCAGGACCATTGAGAGGTGGAAAATTTGAAACTGATGTTCATTCACACCAGATCCAATTAGCCTACGGAACTCACTGCCACTAGCTCTCATTTGGGCCATGAGTTTAGCAGGGCTCAGCATAGGATCAGGACACTTACACAGGGAACGAGAAGAGACAGAGGGTTAGAAAGCAACCAAGAGCTTTGACAGGGGCTATAAACTCCTGCTTCTGCGCATCAATCAACCGCTAACGGATGGGCAGGAAGGGTCCTAGTCTGGGTCTTGCTAGTTCCTCGGAACAGCTGGGGCTGTCTGCCCTTGGAGGCGGGATACCGGGTTAGATGGGCCCCAGGGCTGATCCAGTCGGACAACCCCGATGCAGCCAGTTCGGGGGGTGTTTTGATGCTGAGAAAGGGTGGCAACACTGGCTGGGTTTGCAAAGGGGCCCAAGGGATTTAGGCACCTGATTCCCAGTGACTTTCAATGCTAGACATTTTTTTAGAACGTGCCCCTGTGGAGCTGCCCCGAAGCACATTGGAATCAGAGGAGAAGAGGCTGAAGGGGCTTCGGGCCAGGTCCGGTGTCTCTGCACGATTCTCTGCTGGTGCTTTTATCCAGCAAACCCCGTAACATTGACCGGTCGCTCTCACTCAAACCGACGCTGCTTTGCAGTTTCCAAGCTGGCGTCTGAGAAGGGACAGACCCCGGCAGCCCCCGGTAGCCACGTAGCTGGGAGCAGAGACACATCGACACCCCCTGGGAGCAGAGACACCTGCACAGCAGAATGCAGCGCCTGCCTGCAACGCATCCGATCCCAACTGACGCAAAGTCTGTGCCACCCGGCCCAGCCTGGCCCAGCAGGTAACCCCGGCTCGTGTGTCTCTGAGCCGCCCTCCGCCCCGGGCGCTGCCCGTGGAAACCCAGTTGCCGTCCCAGGCTGTGGGGCTGGTGCAGATGTAAGCGGGGGAATGTGGGGAACTTCCCTTGCTTGTACACTGCCCCGGTAGAGTTGGCTAGCAAAAGGATCTGAGTCCCTGCTCCCACTCTCTTTACCCAGAGGCCCCACCTGACCTCGAGGGCTCCCCTCCCACTCTCCTGTGTGGTGGGGTGCCTGTAACCCCGACAAGGCTGGACCCAGGATTCCTGGGGCTCAACCCCCAATCTTGCCATGGTCCCCTAGGGCAGGGGTTGGGTGTCCCCACGCCGGGGTCTAACTCTGCGCTGGGTGTTTCCCTGACCCACTGATCAGTGCACACACTGCAAAGCAACACAATGTGTTACACAAACAGCAACCAAATCAAGTATACAATAAGAAAAGAGGAGAAGGGTGAAAGGCAAACCCCCAGCACTGCCCCTGGCCCGGGGCACCACACACAGTGTCTGTGGGGCTCACAGTCTGTCACACGTCGCAGGCCCACTGTCCAGGCCCTGGCTGCGCTGGAGGGATGCAGAGTCAGCCCCTGCTCTGCCAGGAGCCGCACACTCCCAGAGTCCCCTTCGCTCTGCCCAGCTGCTCACCACACCCGGCTCCAGAGGGCTCCTGCCCCAGCTCACTCTGCTCCGTGCAGCTGTGCTTGGGTCTGGGATGCTCCCTGTTCTGCTGCTGTGGGTCGGCTCAGCTCGGCTCCATTCAGCTTTTCTGTGCTCCTCTTCCAGCTGCTGCTGCTTTGTCCTTAGCTCCCCTCAGTTCTGCCCCAGCCATGCAGCTCCAGTTCACACCCAGGGCTGGGCTTCCCGCACCCTCCTGGCTCCCTCATTGGCCTGCCCGCCCTGTCAATCAGGCTGACCTGAGCTGGCCTCTCCCCGCTGGCCCTGGGGGCTGTGTCTGTCCCAGGGTGCTGCTTCCTCCGGAGATGCCAACCCAAAAGACCCACTAAGTTTCAATAAGGGGCTAATAGACCCTTTACACAGAGCAGGGACATGCCGCCCCCTGCTGGCTGCACCCACCTACCCCCCCAGCCCCGCTCGGTGCCCGTCTGTCACTGCAGCCGCCTCGGCTGGGGCTGGGCGTGGGGCTGGGCCGAGACCGTGTGGGGCAGCGACATCTAGTGGCCGTGCCAGGTACACACAAGTGGGGACCCCACAGGTGGGTTTTTGAAATAATCTAGCACCGGGATGGCCACGTTTGCAGAGCGGCGTCGGGTCCCAGCGGAGAGACTGTGTCATGGACTCACCGTCCCTCCCCATCCCCTGACAGCCCTGGGGTCCCACTTCCTCTCCTGGGCTCCCAGCCCACGCCTCACCTCCCTTCCCCCACATACCCAGCTAGATTTCCACTAACACGTCTTCCGTTGTCCTAGCCCCTTCTAGGCCACTCTGGCCTGTAAAGTGGCTTTGCAATGGATGCAGATACCCCATGAGACCCCCCTGCACGGGCCTTCCTAGATGATGTGAGGCTGGGATAAGGGCTCTGCACCCGCCCTGCTCCAGCCCCCTGTGTAGGGGGCAGACTGGGGGTGTGGCTAGAGTGCAGTGCACTGTGGGTATTCTCTGCTTCCCAGGGCTCACAAGGCAGCAGTGGATAAGGCAGAGAAGCCCCGAGGCTGCTCTAACTGACACCAGGAACCAGGCAGGGACCTGCACAGCCCCAGATTTCAGGCAGCACAAAGGGGATTTAAACCCATTTCCCCCCATCCCCTGCCTGAGCCGCAGGAAGGGGTGGCTGGGACTGAGGACCAGGGCGCTCAGAGCACTAGTGACGCTTCTCTCTTTCCAGTGGGCTCCGGGTGCAAACTCTGCCCCACAGACTGGCGGCTGCGCGGGGACAAGTGCTACTGGGTCTCCAGAGACAGTAACACATGGAGCGAGAGCCGCGCCGACTGCTCAGCGAGGGGCTCTCATCTGCTGGTGATCCGGGACCGGGAGGAGCTGGTAAAGGGGCGATAACATCCCGCTGGAGCTGCCCCTGCAGGGATGGGCCCTGGGTACAGAGGCCAAGGGGCTCATTCAGATACATTTTCAGGCTTAGATTTTCCTGGCTGCCTAGGGTGTTTGGACACTCCCTTCCCATTAATTGTTAATAACAGGGTGTCCAAACCCCTTAGGCGTCTTTGACAAGCACAGCCTACATCACTAGCCCGAGGATCAGCTGGCATGGAGGGGCTGGGTGTGAGAGAGCGAGGTATGTGAAGGGATGGATGGACAGACAGCTGTGCATGGGGATTGCCAGTCGGACACGACAGCCTGTAGTTGTGGGGCTGACGTAGATGCAGACTTGGGTGTGCAAGACCAGAGAGTTACACTCACCAGCTGCCTGTCGCACGCTCACTGCAGGAGTTCCTGAAGGACCTGACACACTGGTCAAAGCAGTTCTGGGTCGGACTGTCCGTCCCCTCCCCGCAGAAGGCCTGGGTCTGGCTGGACGGCTCCCGGCTGGATCTCACCCGGTGAGTGATTCCTTGAGTCAAACACTTTCCCTGCCCTCTGCGGGCGGAAGGGGCCGGGGAAGATTTGGGGGAAGGTTGGGATCCCAGCGGGAGCCGGGCTCAGTGTCAGACGATGCTGGGACCTCAGGAGGGATGATGGGGAGCCTGGCTGAGAGGGGGGCTGGGCGGGAGCAGGCAGGGCCATGGGGCAGGAAGAGATTTGTGCATCCCCCAGCGCAGAGGTGGTAGCTGGAGACCTGGGGCCAGGCTGGAGCAAAGGGGCCAGGCCAGAGCTCTGGGGATCCTCTGGTGCATGGGGCAGTGGAGGAGGGGAGAACAGAGCAGCCAGGGAGGCAGGAAGGGACCGGGAGGGGGCAGCATCTGCACAGCCCTGTAGGGAAGAGATGAGGAGCAGGAGAGGGGGATGGGCAGGGTCTAGCACAGCAGGGAGGATGAGGATGGAGCAGATCCCTGGGATCTGGGCAGGCAGAGGCCGTTAGAGACCCTGGCCAGGCCCCTGACAGCGGTGGAGAAGGGGCAGCCCCCAGGGCAGAGCTGGAGGAGAGGCCGGCCGCAGATCCTGTTAAAGCAGGGAAGAGCCGCCAGCGACTGAGTGTGATCGACCCACCTGCACTGACAGGGGCCCTCTGCTTTGTCCCGCAGGTTCCCGGGGCTGGGCCAGGCTGAAGAGAACAGCTGTGGGACAGTGAAGTGGAATCAGATTCGTTCGGACAGCTGCAGC
>NW_027133530.1:0-8725 GCF_026122565.2 Emydura macquarii macquarii
GTAACATTTCTGTGTCCAAGGTGGCCGGGCCTAGACACAGGCAGTTGAGGTGAAGGGTGATACCACAGCTCCAATTCACATCACACACTGTACAGTTTATATACATTTTTCCTAGCTGCCAACATCTATACTTTGTGAATCTACCATGATATGGGCTATCCTATGGATCAGGTAAGGACCAATCGCTTTGCAGGGTGTGTAAGGACCAACTGTATTTCAGCTTGTGTAAGGACCAATCCCTGGCAGATCATAAAAGGACCAATAGCTTATGTCCTCACCTTATCTACATTACAAGCTTATCGATTCACGGTGTTCCCAAGTACCTCAATTCGACTGAGAACACTGTCTCCAGTGTAAGGTGTCACAGTTTAAACTTGGACTTAAATCAAGCACTCTGCAACTTTACTAGTGCCCAGCATGATACATGCCTACACTTTGTTTCTCCTCTTTCTTCTCTCTCTCTATTGTTCTTCTGTCTAGTAACACTATGGCTTAGCTGCTATGCCAGCTCCACTCTTTACTACAGTGCTGAAAGCCTGTGACCAGAAAGGCAGCCAAAAGCAACTCCTGAAACAGCACAACCCTGGCACTAGTTTACCAGGTCTCAGTGTGATTGACCAGAATGTGCGCTGGGCCTGTGTTTCTCTAGAGTGGGGTTGCAGGTGTGACTCAGCACAAGAGACAGCAGCTGCATTCTCTATCTTTGCTGACCTTTTCTCTCTCCTTTGGTGTGTATTGCCCTTGTTTTAGGATCAGAGTCCAACAAGAACAACATCAAACTAACATTTTCTCTTTTCTCCCCAAAAAGGACAGCTAAGACTGTTCTTTAAAAAGAACCATTAAGCCATTACCATTAAAAAAAACCCAACAACCTGTAAACAGAAGGTTTTCCAGATGAAAGATTCTATACAGCTAAAGCAAATGGAATAAAGGATATTGTTTCAATGGGAACCTTATTTAATACATTATTTTTAATCTATCAGAACTGTTTTGTTTGTATGTTTATTTTTTCTAGGAATTTAATAAATATAATAATTTAATAAATGCCGGTTATCACAGGTATCAGCAGCAATAACTGGATATGGAACCCCTGCCCTCAGTAATCTATATGTTGTTGTAAGAACAGACAAGTTTCATTAGTGTCTTCTCTATTACTGGGGTTGAGACATTACCTTGTCAGCAGGACAGGAGACGTTGCCTTGTTCACAGAACAGCTCTTAAGAGAAAACCCCCAAATTCTATTGTTGAAAGTGTATCTTTATAGTTAGATAAAAAAGTCTTCTGATATAAAATGATTTATTATAATCTGTGACCTGAATCCATGACGCATGCCAGGATACATTTCGATCTCAACAGATACGTGATTGAAAAGTTCTGGGTTTTTAATGTCTCACAAAAATTGGAGAACAGAGAGAAAGTCAGATTTATTTTGTTATCCTGCTTGCTCACTGAGGAATGGAATAGAATAGTCTCATTCAATGAGACTGCATGTAAAGTCATTTGCTGCAGAACGGGCCAGCCAGCTTTTTCTGTCTATTTAGGCACCTATTATTATGTTCAAATGCATCTAGGCAACTAACACCCACTGAAATCAGTGATATTAAAGTGCATGGGTGATTTGTAAAATCCCACTAGGTACCTAAACACCTTAAAAATTCTGACCCAATGAGTCTTCGTCTAGTTAGCATGACTCTACATAGCCCCACTGCAGCCAATGGGGCCCTATTCCCACCTAATGTAAATCAGCATAACCCCATCACAGTCCATGTGATGCATTCTTACCAGTGTAAATTGTTATAATTCCATTGCAATGGATGTACCATAATATAAATTTATGTCTATTGAAGTCCATAGTTCTGCAACTATTTACCCAACCAATGGACCTGGCTTAGCAGGAGCAAGGGAGGTGAGAAGCAGGTTAGCTCTTGGAAAAATTACTATTCTGTGGTGAAAGGAAAGATTTTCTTAAAGGCCACGTTGACCTCCTTATTGCGTAGACTGTAGATCATAGGATTCAGGGTGGGAGTCACGAGGGTGTACATTATGGCCGACATCCTGTTCTTATCCAGTGAGTTACTGGAGGTTGGCCGGATGTAGGTGTAGATGATGGACGAGTAGTACAAGGTGACCACAAGTAGATGGGAGGAGCAGGTGGAGAAGGCTCTTTGCTTCCCTTCAGAGCTGCGGATTTTCAGGATGGTGGTGATGATGAAGCTATAGGATGTGGTGGTCAGCAGGAAGTTCCCCATGGCCAGGCAGATGTCTGCCATGTAGACCATAATTTCATTGATGTAGGTGGAGCTGCAGGACAGTGCCAGCGTTGTTGGGAATTCACAGAAGAAGTGCTGGATGAGGTTGGGTCCACAAAAATCTAAGCGTAGCACGAGCAGTGTGTTCACCAACGAATTGAACACGCCAACAGCCCAGACACCAGCTACTAAACTGACGCAAATTTTCTTACTCATGAGACTGACATAATGCAAGGGGTGGCAAATGGCTACATACCGGTCATAGGACATGACAGTGAGGAGCACAAGCTCCGTCCCTGCTGACAAAGTGAAGAAAAAGAGCTGGGCCATGCAGCCATCAAAGGAGATATTTTTTTTCTCCTGCATCAGGTTTTCCAGCATTTTGGGCAGAACCGAGGAAGTACACAGAATGTCGATCAGGGCTAAGTTGGCGATGAGGAAATACATGGGGGTGTGGAGAGGCTGGTGGAGGACAATAGCCACTATGATCAGGGAGTTACCCATGATGACAATGATGTAAATGCACAGGAATAGCACAAAGAACAGTCCCTGGTGGTGAGGGTGGTCAATGAGCCCCAGCATGATGAATTCAGTCACCCTGGTGCGGTTATTGGGTTCCATTGTTCCTTCTGTAGCAACAAAAATTAAAGTTGTCGTCTGGTGTTGTATCAGAAACTACAGCAATATGACAATGGAAGCATCTAGAGTGACCACAGAGATAGATAGATAGATAGATAATAGATAGATAGATAGATATTTCAAACAACATCTAAACAAATGGAGCTACATTGAAATATGTTAGCACAATAATCTGTCTCAGCTACTAAATCTATGTTCTCCCAACATTTGAATCCAGAAGGGGAAAAATAACATTCCTGATGCTCTCAAACAGAGGTATGTGAAGTCACTGGGGATGTTTACATACACTGCATAAGATAGGAGTCCACATTATAAACTTAAACAATGAATTTTACTAAATAGATGAGTTGCAATATTGGACCCTCTGAGTGTATGTAACCTATGCAACATATATAATACAAAAGATACCAAAATAGTATGTGTATCTAGTTAGAATCAAGATGCACTAAAAATGGATTTGAATCACCTTTAAGGCATCTTTGTGTAAATCAGGTGAAATTCCATTGCAATAAATCATCTGCTTCCCCACTCACTGGATTTCACCGGTATACAATTTGTGTAAATGAGCCTGGAAAATTTGATTTTTATGTTAAGCTACATGGCAATATGTGCATGTTGCTTCATTATTAGCAATAGCTTTTGCATGATTTGACAAGTGTTTCCTACTGTATTACAGTTGTCTCCCTTTACTGTCTCCGGACGTGCCTAGTCTTACCCTCTACTGCTTCTGCTTATTTTCCTGTCACTCCTACTGCAGAAAATCAAGAGCATCTCCTTGGACGTCATGGAAGGTATTGAATTGTAGAAATGAGGAAAATAAGAAGAACTTCAGGGTAAATAAATCAAACTTGTCATGAGATCATATTAGAATAATTTTTCATATTAGATTTTTTTTTATTGTCATCCTTTACATCAAATTTGATTGCAAACTTTTCAGAGTACAAACAATAGGTTGTGAATCTTCCCACTGTTTCTATTAATGTTATGATATTATACCTCCTTTGACTTTAGACTCAGCTACCATTACAGTCAAAAGAACTCCAAGTGATATAGGTGAATTTACATCAGATTTGTACTGGTCAAATTGAGATCAGCAGATGGTTTAAGATTCATAAACCCAGTGATGGAAATGAGTATTCCTGCAAAGCACATTTAGCCAAATTGTAAAAAATAGAACAACACAGATAAATAAAATTCAGCTCCATTTTGAAAAGAGTATAAAGGAAATAATCACTCAACTCTCATTGAATTTCACTGCGTGTTTGTCTAACTCTCTTGGAATCTTTGAAATAGTGTAAACAAGCCAGAAAATTCTATTTAGATACATAAACTGGGAGAAATCAAGAAAGGAAAGAAGCAATGAAGAGGAATATTCTCACCTCGTGTTCAATCTTCCAATACAATGAACCAAGCTGTGAGTGAGTTATGAATTGATTAAGACGATTGTCCTTAATATAGAGTAACCTTCTCTAGGGAGATCTTGCATCCCTTGTGAATCTAGGCAAGAGTTAATTCTCAAACAGACCCAAAGGAGAATGTAAATGGGACTCACCTAAAGCAACACAAGTAAATTTTGTACGTTATCTTGACATAATTCCTCTTGACATTAGGCCCAGATGTATATTCCTCTGAATTTTCCAGGAGAAAATATTGTTTTTGATGATGTATTTCTTTCTGACTATCGCACTACTAATAGAGATGGATTCCTTTTTAATCAGCCAGGCTGAGTGGATGGACTCTCATGGTGAAATCTGGTGCCATTGAAGTTGATCCTGGCTTGAATGGGGCCTGAATGTCACCCCCAGACTTCTTCAACTACCAATGATCCTTAGCCCAATAGAATGGTCAGAGATGATTCTCCATGGTAAATACATCCAGTATTTTCACTAATAAAATGGATAGGCTGACTTATTATAACAATGAGTATTATCTCTCTTCTCCATTAGTCCTGTAAACTCAACAAGATCTCCAGCTGGTGTAAACCAGCTTCACTCCAGAAATGTCAATGAGAAATATCCAGAGCTAGTGTAAATCAGCTTCACTCCATCAAAGTCAGTAGGCCAGATTCCCAACTGGTATGAATCCACATAACTCCTTTAAAATCAGTGGAGTTAACCAGCAAATCTCCATTGATTTGGCTCTGTTTCACAACAGTTACGGATTCAATGGAGACACATAGGGGTCACTTCATGAAAACTCTGAAGGTAATGTATTTTTTAGTATGAAGGGCGATTTAACTATCTGAAAGGGGGCTCCAGGGAGGATGGAGCTAGGCTGTTCTCAGTGGTGGCAGATAACAAAACATGGAGCAACGGTCTCAAGTTGCAGTGGGGGAGATCTATATTGCATATTAGGAAAATCTTTTTCACTAGGAGGATGGTGAAGCACTGGAATGGGTTACCTAGGGAGGTGGTGGAATCTCTAAGGAGGTGTGGCTTGACAAAGCCCTGTCTAGGATGATTTAGTTGGGGTTGGTCCTGCTCTGAGCAGGGGGTTGGACTAGATGACCACCTAGGTACCTTCCAACACAAATCTTCTATGATTCTATGAACCTAGGATGTGAAAGAACTAGGATTCTTGCCTTCTCCTCCAGTGATTTAAAAAAAAAATTATCCATAGTGAAACAGTTTAAACAGGAGAAATTGAATATCAGAATATCCCATAGGCTAGTACATTTACATAACAAAGACCATTGTGATAATCTACTCTGACCTCCTGAGTAGGCCACAGGCCTTCCCTGAATTAATTTTTATTTGAACTAGAGAAGATCTTTTAGAAAAAATCTTCCAATCTGGATTATAAAATAGCTGGGGAAGGAGAATCCACAAAAAACTGGTTCATTTGTTCTAACAGGACTAGCTCCATATTGGTGTAAATTAGCATAGCTCATTGAAATCAGTGAACCAGGGGCTGTTGCACCGAGGTCGGTACTGTATGTTTTGAAATGAACAAAAGTCAAACTCCTCCTGTTAGAAAAAAATGTCTATGAAAGTCAGCAAAAGTGGAACACAACTAGACTGCCCCAAAATGGTTGTTTAAGCGAAAGGAACTGTGATGAGTGATCTCCAAGGCTCCTGGTAATTCAGGGTTTGTCATGGAAAGGAGCCAAAAGATTCTAGATATGGGTGGAAACGTTTACAGTTGAAATCACCAAAACAGTCAATTCAAGGGAACAGAGGGTCCGGGTGGACTGGAAGGAGAGAGCCTTACCATCCTGGCTGCCACTCATGAGAACCTGGATCCACCATGACATCATTAGGCCTTCTTTGTCTGGATTCCAAAGGGTGTCCTGAACAACACAGGCCAGACAGAGGGAAATTAATATACATAATCCCCCTCAAATCCACTCCCTCTGGCTAAATCCCAAACAACACTTGGAATATGAGACTTGGGTGCCCACCATTACTCCCTCCCCCATGTGTCATTGCCCTTCCCTGGTTTGTGGTGGGATTCCCTTCAAGGCCTTCTCCAATCATCCTACCCAGAACACTTTGACCATTTCTAGGAGAACATTGCATCCTGTTCTCTGGGACCCAGAAACTCATCTTGACTCTAGCTCATCCCTCAGCTTACTTTTTTAGGCATGTAATATTCTGACACCTGTGCCCATGGAGAGTTTGAAAAGACAATGGCCACTCCAATTGCCCGGACATTTGGCACCTAGCAACAATCTACTCTGTGGGGGTTCAGCCAGGTGTGATCAGCTGGAGAACAAAGGACAGGGGAGGGACCAGGTGGGGTTATTAAGTGGCAGGGGAGACACTCCTGGACTGGGAGTCATGAGAGCTCCGTGGGCTCTGGGTTCTGGGACTGACCCCAATAGACCAGGCTGTATTTTTCTGTGCTCTGTGCTAACTAAGGGTTTTCCATGCTGTCTTTGTTTAAAGCTCTGGCTGAGAGTCACTGCACATGAAATAAGGTGGGGGCAAAGGGGGTGTTGTTCTCTTTTTGGGATGCAAGTGTCCCTTAGGTGTCCAACTCAGGGGGACCCAGTGCCAGGAGCTCACTGGATGAAGCAGAGGTGCCGAAGGCCCCCAAGTGCGGTCCCAAGCGGTGGGCAAGCCAAGTGACTTACCCTAGTGAGACCCCAACACACCAAAGAACAATTCCAGTGCAATTCACGAGAGACAAGATTTTGTAGGAAAATTAAATCTCGCTCATGATCTCACGACCGAACTCCCAGATCTCAGGATTGATTTGTTCTTTTTTTTTATGCTACTATGATTCGCACGGGAAGCTTCTCATCTTGCCCAAGTACAGTGGACCCACCAGGGTGACCTCTGTCTCCTTCTTCCAGAACAGCGCCCAGAACCAGTCCAACACCCCAGAATGGGTCTGGCCGTGCCACCCCCCTGGGACTAATCCTTCCCATCCTGGACCAGGCCTGCCTACTCCACCCCCCTCCAAGAGGCCTAAACCACTGAACCTGGGCTTGCACCCTGCTCACAACGCACACACACCGGGTACTACCTCCCCCACACCCTGGGCCTGTCCCTACACCTCCTTTGAGCAGGGCCTATCCCCATCTCCACCCCAGACAAAGACACTGCCCCCCAAAATGGGGACTGCCCCCACACACACCCCAGGCCTGCCCCCTAAAACTCCCTCGGTGGGGCCTATCCCCACCCCCAGCCTGGGCCTGTGCCCTATCCCCCCATGCTGTGTCCTACCCTCTCACTCCGGGCCTACTCCATACACCCCAGGGCTTGGCCTGCCGCCACACCTGCACCCCAGGACTTCAAGCTCCCCTCCCTCCAGGGCCAGGGCTTTATGCTCCCCTCCCTCCAGCCCCCCACCCCCCAAGATGAGCTGTCCAGAAAACATGGTGGGGACGGGGAGGAATTTTTTTTTAAAGTTTTAATAAAGCATTTTCCGATGCAGTAATAGAGTTGTTGTAAAGCGCTCTAACCTGTTTGAAATTACATCAGCCACTAGTGAGGTTTATTAAAGCACCTGGCCATGTAGCGAGATGGGTTTAGGTCTGGGGAAAAAAATAGCAACTCCTGATTTATATCCCAAATCTCTTGCTTTGTAAGAGTTTGTCTCTTGATTTCTGAGCCAGTGGTGTTGGCAAGGAGCACCCGACCTGTAGGTCTTTGACAGTGTGTGATCCCAGGGATGGAAGAGCCTTGTGAATAGGGATCTGTGAGTTAGGACTGAGGACACGGGCAGAACTGGGGATCCTGGCAAAGCCCATCGCAACCCAGGTACGTTGGCTGAGCTCTGTCATGGAGGCCTAGAAACCTGGAATTGCCTTTCACTCGCTGTGTCTTGGCCCTGTTGCCTTGGCTAACCTAGTGGGAATCTCCAATTTTTTTCCTGCAATCCACACACCCCCTTACATTCCCTCGTTAGGGGGGACTCTGGTAGAATTTATGAATGAAGTGATTTCCTTCACAGCAGCCGGCATAACTGGCTTGACCCTTTTTACTTTGCACATCAGGGGCTGCTTGACATAGGAACAAATCCTCCCTTTCCTTTGTTTAACTTTAATCTATGCCTCTGACTTTCTTTTCTAACCAGCCCCAATGGGACTGCCACCAAGACCTGCACTTCCCAGCAATGTTTCCATGCTAATGGCCCGTCTTGGGACCCATTACAATGACTTTGTTTCTGCCACTGGCCCTTAATTCCCTGAGAGTTTTAACAAACCTCCAGGCAAGGGGCAGATCTCAGCTGACCCTAAGGTTCCTCAAAGTGATTATTAAGGCTCTTGCAGTCATAACAATCTGTGTGTCAGCCTGTAAATCCCTGGACAGCCATAGGTGCTGCCTGGCTAATTGGAGAGATTTTGTTTTAGTTAGTAGCTGTGTTGCTAATGGGGATGATTTTAATGA
>NW_027133531.1:0-8837 GCF_026122565.2 Emydura macquarii macquarii
CATATCATAATCTTCCTAACCGCACCTGACATGGCCTATCCCACATGGATTATTATGATTCTGCCATGCTGATGTCACACAATATATTAGCTGCCCCCCCTCTCTAGCCAGCCCGCATGACAGGGGCCGCGAAGGTATATGGGAAAGTGGTCTTCTTCCTGGCATCCGAGGCCGCCGCCCAGAAGGTGGTGGTGATGGGCCTGGCGGTAGGGGGCGTCCACATCCCCGTGGAGGCCCTGGAAGACCTGGGTGTACGGGTGGTCCTCACCTCCATCCTGCCCTTCCTCCCCAACGACGCCCTTCTGCCTTTCCTCTCTGCCCTGGGGAGGCCCATCTCCACCATCAGCCCACTTCACCTAGGCTGTAAGGACCCCACCCTCCACCACATCCTCGCCTTCCGCTGGCAGGTGCAGCTGCAGCTGCCACCGGCAGCGCATGGCGGGGAGGCGCTAGAGAGGTCATTTCTGGTGCCCCATCAAGGGGCCCAGTATCGGGTCCATTACTCTGAGGGAGAGGCCCGGTGCTTCCTCTGCCTGGCAACGGGGCAAAGTGGGGAGGCCGGGACCCAGGGGGGTGACTGCCAGACCAGCGGCGGGGCCCTCACCAGCCGCGCATCCCTGTGGCCGCCCCTCCACCATCGACTGCCACCTCCACTCGGGCCCCGGGAGCAGTCCGGCGGGGCCTGTGGAGGGGAGGGAGCCATGGCCTCCTCTGGCGGGCGCTGGAGGGGGCTTGCCCCAGGGGGAGGCCTTTCCTCCCCCCACTGCCCCGCCCCCACTTTCCCATACCCCGTCCCCTGCGCTCTTGCCCCCTGGCCCTGCCTCCACCTTGGAGGGCCGGGTGCTCGTGCAGGGTAAGTGTGGCAAGCGCAAGGCCGGGACCCAGCGCCCCCTCCCCCTCGTCGCTGAGGGGGGTGAACGCCCCTACAAGTCCCACAAGGGGCTACTGGACCCAGGCCTTCCGCCGCACCCCCTGCAGGGGCCCGGTGGGTGGCATCGGCTGAGGAGACTGCAGCGGCAGCTGTGGGTAGTGCCATCTCCCTCCTAGAGTCCCTCCTCGAGGAGTCCCCGGCCGGATGCCGCTCCACCCCCATGCCCCTTGCTCCCTTTGCTGGTGCCGAGGATGCTCCCTCCTTGGTCCCTACCGAGGATGAACTCGTGGTAGCAGGGGGAGACTTCACCTCCCTTATGGAGGAGATAGACGCCTTGGGCCTGACCCCGGCGTGTCCAGCGGTGGACGACCCTCCCCGCCCAGAGGATTCGGCTGCGGACGGCCTTCAGCTGCCTTCCCTTTTCCGCTCCCTCCCTTCCCCAGACGCTGGCCCTGCCCCTGTCCCCCAGACCGTTCCAGACCTTTCTCCCCAACCGGGCGATGGTGCTGCCTCCACTGCCACCACTGCGACCCTCGGGGCGATGGCTGGGGCCGAACAGCCAGGCCCCGGGCAGCTGGACTCTCTGCTCTCCACCGCGCGATAGCCGCCCGTTGACCCAGTCACCCCTCCCCAGGAGTGCGGGGCCGCGGATGGTGCGGCTCCTAAGCCCGGCCCCGAGGCTGTCCCCCCTGCCTCGCCTGAACCTCCAGCTCCTGGTCTCGCTCCGGAGACACCACGCCCCGCTGGCCTAGCCGCCGCGGACCCCGCTCCCAATCCTGACCCTGTTCCTCCCCCTGTCCCCTGCAACGACCCTGCCCCTGTCTCGACTCCCACCCTTCTCCTTGGTGCCGCCCCTCCTCCAAATCCCACCCCCGAACCCCCCCCCCCCCCTCCCCGCTACCTGTGCCCCCGCCGCCCCTGGAGTTGTCTCTTTTCCTTTGGCGAGCTCCCAGGAGGCGGCCTTTGTTTTCACCACTCCCAGCCCTTTAGGGGCTGATGTTTTCCCTCCGATACTGCCCCCATCATCTGCCCCATCCGGCAGCAGGGCCGCTGCAGGGGCCGGGCTGGGCCGGAGGACGAGCCCCCCGAGGCGCTGCGCGAAGAGCTATGCACCTTTCTCCGGTACTCACGTGGTGCCGGAACCGGGTGCAGCTCGCGCTGCAGCGCTGAGGGGATTTCCACCGTGTTGTCCGTGCCGTGAGGGCCACGTTGAAGGAGGGGAAAGGGACCGGGCGGCAGTACGCCGCGGCCTACCAGCGGGCCCGCGGCTTCCGTGACGCCCTGATGGCCTTCGGGACCGGTCACGGGCTGCTGCGGAGCCCAGTGAGAACCGCTGGCGTTCCTGTCCGCGAGGATCCCCCCCAGCCCTCCTCATAATGCCTGTCACTTTCGCCACCTTAAACGCCAGGACGGGTCTCTGCAGGACGCAGGTGATCTCCTTTCTTCAGGAGGGGAGGGTACTCCGTGGCGTTCTTGCAGGAGACCCACACGGACCCAGCCGCCGAGGCCAGCTGGCGGTTGGAGTGGGGGGACGGGGTGCACCTGAGTCACCTCTCCGCTCGTGCGGGCGGAGTAGCCACCCTGTTCTCCCCCAACCTGCAGCCTGAGGTGCTGGGGATCACGAAGGTTGTGACGAGCCGTCTGCTGCACCTCCGGGACCGCATGGAGGGGCTGACGTTGAACCTCGTCAATGTCTATGCCCTGACTGCGGGCCTGGAGCAAGTGCGGTTCTTTCAGCAGGCAGCTGCCTTCCTCGGTGCTCTGGATCCTTGCGAGTGCCTGGTCCTGAGCGGGGACTTTAACACCACCCTCGAGGAATGGGACCGCACAGGGACCGAGCAGTGCCAGGCTGCCGCCAACATCCTCAGAGAGATTACAGACCACCACTCCCTGGTGGACATCTGGCGGGACCACCACCCGGACAACAACATCACCTTCACCTTTGTCCAGGTGGGGGAAGATCAGTCGAGCCACTCCCAGTTGGACAGCATCTATTTCTCTCGTCACCATCTCTCGCGGGTCCACTCCTCCAGCGTACAGCCGGCCGCGTTCTCGGATCACCATCTGGTGACCGTGATGGCCTCTCTGACGGCAGAGAGGCCGGGGCCAGCCTACTGGCATTTCAACAACAGCCTGCTGGAGGATATGGGCTTCATGGCGTCTTTCCGGGAGTTCTGGCTGGCCTCGCAGGATGCTCTGGACCGAACTTCCCACAGTCGGTACGGTGCGATCGGGACCGGCTGGAGCTACCTCTCACCCTGGCCGAGTTCTCGGAAGCCCTCCACCTCATGCCCACCAACAAATCCCCGGGCATGGACGGGCTGACTGTGGAGTTCTACCGCGTGTTTTGGGACGTCCTCGGCCCGGACCTCTCCATCGTCTTGGCCTAGTCCGAGGATAGCGGAGAGCTCCCCCTTTCGTGCAGGTGAGCCGTGCTCGTCCTGCTGCCCAAGAAGGGGGACCTCCGCGACCTCTGGAACTGAAGGAATATAATTGTCTGCTTGACCACAGTTACTCCATTTTAGTTTTCTTTAGTGTTCTGCTTTTTGCTGAAGATCGCCCACCCCCTCCTCTTTTGCTCTTACAGTGCTTATTTTGTGCCAGGGTCAGAGAAAAGTTTCCTAGAAGAAGCAAGGAGATAGCAGAAACCAGTTGGGGCTAGTTATACAGCCTTGAGAGAGAGACCAGGCAACTCTGATAGATAAGCTGAAATCTTCTGTTAACATGTTTTTTGTTATGCATACCTTTATAATTAGAAGAAGTAGAAAAGTGTAAGCCAGTAGCAATGGTAGTAATAATTTTGAATGTACCTATAAGCATTAAGAATTTATTCATATGTAATTCCTTTGTCCATGTTTGTATAAATATGCAAAAAAGCATGCCTTCGGGGTCTCACACTGACCACTTGCTGGGAAGTGTCTGACCTCTTCCGAACTAAAGTTTGGAGACTGCCCAACTACCTGCGTGGATCTCTTTTCTATCTGGTGCAGGGTAAACGAACCTCAATTGGAATCTTTTTCCAACAATTTGGCGACTGCGGAGGACAGCCCTTGCAAGCCAACCCTGAGTTCTGCACCAGCCAATGCTCCAGCCGGCACTAGGGTGAGTTCACCCCGAGGGCTTTTGGACTGGGGTTAGAACTCAAAGGAAGGCTGTAAAGCAGTTGAGACCTCTTGCAGTCTCACAGTCTCCAAGAGATTCAGATACCTGTATGTTTTGTGTGTTGTCTTTTCTTTCTATTCTTTGTTGGTTGTTTTGTGTTGTGTCTGCCAGGTTTTCTTAGGAGATTCCAAAACGGGCACCCTAGCACTGTCTTTGACGGTGGCCATGCGCTGAGCCTAAGGGTTCATAACGCAGAAGTCCTGGGTGGAACAAGGTTCTTTCGGGCACGGAATCTCCTCAGCTTTTCTATCTGATTTGTCTAGGACCAATTATCAGGTCCCTCCCTGGTCTCTTTGAACACTGGGCACACAGGCTGACCTATCTGCAGGCAGTCCAGCTGGTCCGAGGCAAGTCTTCTAAGGCCAGAAACACTGTGTGGCGGATTTTTCCATTTCCCGCCCAGAGACTTTGCTTCTGATTTTACAAATCCCTCCGGAGGTGTGTATGTTGCTTTTTTTTTTTTTTTTTTTCCCCAGAGAGATAAGCACATCCCCAATTGTTCTGTGCACAGGTCGTCCACAGGGTATGAATGGGAGAAATAAGTGCTAGTTTAAGTACTAGGATAAGGGCTCGGATCAGGTCCACTGACCTGTCCTTAAGAGGACAAAAGCCGAGGCTGTGTTGACACAGAGAGAGTGTGTGTGTAGTGATGGGGCTCGGAGAAAGTAAAATCCCCGAGGACAGTCCCTTAGGGACGGTGTTAGCAGCATGGACTGCAGGTAAACTACCGGTACACAAGGAAATGAAGAAAACTCGAGTCAAAGAACTAAATACAGAATGACAGAAATATTACTACAAGGATACCCAAAATTGGCCCATCTATGGTACCTTTGATTATTACAAGCTACAACAACTAAGGCTTAAACTAGAAGAAAGAGCCCCAAAGGCAGATGGACTATTGGTATTGCTGGGCACATCTCTCTAACGGAGATTGCCCTGTAATAACAATGCCTGAAATTAAGGAGGAAACTCCACCCCCTTATAATCCAAGCTCCTTGATATTGAAAAGCCGGCAAGAGGAACCACTTGAGCCTTTGTATCCCCATCTACCCCCTATTGTCCCCCCACCAGCTATTGTCCAACCACCCCCTGCTTCACAATTAATGGATCTGCTACAGGAAGGACAGCCACTCCCTCCCCTTTCGTCCCCCCACCGCTTCAGGCAAGCGGGAGCAGAAACCAAGGCGAGAAAAGCAGCAGTGAGAAAGAGAGGAAGCACGATCTAGGTAAGGACAGCTTCGACAGCGGCAGTGCCAGTGAAAATGAAGCAAAGGGGAGGGGGAAGGCTAGGAGTAGAAGAGTAAACAGATCATAAAGGAAGTCAAGACTCCCTGTACTAAGCCCCAGTCATACCCGCACAGGCCTCAAATTCTACCCCCATAACCGAACTGGGAAACCTGTAGAGCACACCACCGTTGCCCCATTGTGCCTGCAATATATACCTGAACGGCACACACAGCGTTCAGGGAGGGCACACACACCTTTTGCACCTGGGGATCTGATTATTTGGCAAAAAACCACCCCCTCCTTTCGACAAGACCCTGCTACAGTCATCAGGCAATTCCGGACTATTGTCCGAACACATAATCCATCTCGGGAAGACATAGAACAATTAATGGAAGCCTTATTTACCGCTGATGAGCGGGTAACTATTGTGGATGAAACTATTAAGCTTGAAGGGGGGGACAATACAAACAATGCCATTTGGCCAAAGATAGACCCTGGGTGGGACTATAACAACAATACCGACTGGAATTTATTTATCCGTGCCCACGAAACCTTGTTTAAAGCTATGGAAAAAGCGGGGCAGAAACCTATACATTGGGAAAAATTTCATGAAATTGTTCAAGCCCCTGATGAAAATCCAGATGCCTTTTATGTGCGGCTTTGTGAAGGGGCAACTCGATATGCCCAGCTTAAACCTGATGATGAAAGGGATTGCAAGGCTATTGCTGCAGCATTTGTAAATCAGTCAGCTAGCGATATACGGAACTATTTTCACAAATCTTGTCCAGGATGGAACGGAAAGACTATATCAGAAATTAGGGGGATTGCCACATATGTGTTTGAAGGATGAAAGGTAAAGGAACAGTTGAAAGAAGGGAAAAGAAAACAGGATGAGCTAAAGCTGTTAGCTGTGACCATGCAGAATGCAATGTTGACCCAGAGAGGGAGAGGAGGACGTTTCCTTAGAGGCAGAGGCAGAGCAAGAGGAAGAGCAGGGGGCAAGCTGCAAATTCAAGGGAAACGCCAGTATGCTTTTGGTGCAAGCTGCCAGGACATTTTAAGCGAGATTGCCCAACTCGCCTAGCTTCGGAAGCTAATGCCTACACTGCCATGCCAGCTCCATACAGCACACAATACCAGCAAGGGGTACCCCCACCTCCCCCTCCACCTCCCTCTGGAGGGCAACCGGCTATGCCTGGCCAGAGATACTCTTATTCACAATGACTCTCAAAGGGAAACCTCGAGCTCAAGGATGCTGAGAGTGCATGTGATGACAATTTGTGCTGTTTAAGTGTTTCTGTGAGTTATAAGAAGGGGAGGGGAACCATATGTAACCATAACCGTGGGGAATGCAAACTACGAATGTTTAATTGATACAGGGGCAACAAAGTTGGTTCTGGTGGTAGGTGCAAAGGAAGCAGGGTATAAACTTGATGGGAATGAAGTCATAGTGGGGGTGGGGGGAACAAGGATGCAAGTTCCTAAGACTGCGCCAGTGTTACGCACTGTGGGACCTTTAACTGTGGAACATCAGTTTTTGTTGACCGAAGCCTCTCCAGTTAATTTGTTGGGGAGGGATCTGCTGTGTAAACTGAAGGCCACTTTGCATTGTGATTCCTCTGGTACTGTGAAATTAGATATGCCCCTAGACGAGTTGGAAAACTTTGTGATGGTATGTAATGTTGAAGACAGAAAACTAACTTTGCCTAAAGAATTGCAGAACCTACCTGATTCACTGACGTCGGACTCCTTCGATCAGCACTACCGGTAACCATACAGGTAAAACCTGGACCCCCACCTGCGGTGGCTCAGTACCCAATTTCCAGAGAGGCAGAGAAGGGCTTGGAGCCCTTGATTAGTGCTTACCTGGAACAAGGAATCTTAAAGCCTCGTATTTCACCTTGTAACACTCCGGTTCTACCAGTTAAGAAACCTAAGCTAGATGACCAAGGAAATCCTGGGTACAGGTTTGTTCAGGACTTGAGAGCAGTCAATGCCTGTCATTCCACGACACGCTGTGGTGCCCAATCCTGCCACCATCGTGACTGCTGTCCCTGCCGAGTCATGCTGTTATTCTGTTATTGATTTGTGTGCAGCATTTTTCAGTATTCCAATAGATGAGGCTTCCCAGTACCTGTTCACCTTTACCTGGAGGGGGCGCCAATTCACCTGGAAAAGATTACCCCAGGGCTATGTTGAAAGTCCCACCCTCTTTTCCCAGATCCTACGACAAGACCTGGCATCTATTTTGTTATCAGAAGGATCCACCCTAGTCCAGTACGTGGATGATTTGCTTGTTGCTTCCTCATCTGAAGCAGCATGTCGGCTGGATATTGTCATACTTCTTGCTGCATTGGCACTAAGGGGCCACAAGGTGTCACTGCATAAGCTGCAATTTTGTCTACCAGAAGTGGAGTACATGGGACACATATTCGGGCCAGGGATAAGAAAGCTTTCTCCTAAGCGGATCCAAGCTATAAAAAATATACCTCTTCCACGCACCAAGAAACAGGTAAGAGCTATTCTGGGGGCCGCAGGTTTCTGCAGACCCTGGATTCCTGCCTTTGGGGAACTTGTAAAACCCTTGGTTGAGTTAACCAAAGCCTCTGTCCCAGAGCCCCTTGAAGAGACTGCTGAGCTGAAATTAACTGTACATAAGCTAAAGGAGTCCTAACCCAGAATTTCGGGTCCAGAAGAAGACCTGTAGCTTACTACTCTGCCCAGCTAGATCCAGTAGCCAAGGGGGCTGTGGGTTGTTTAAGAGCTGTTGCAGCCACGGCTGAGATGATTACCAAAAGTAAGGATCTTGTGTTGGGCTATCCTTTGACTGTGTTTGTACCTCACGAGGTGGAAGCCCTTATGACCCGGGAGAAAACACAAGCTTTCTCTCACCAAAGAATTGCCCAGTATGAGGTGATCTTACTGGCAGCAGAGAACATCACCATTCAAAGGTGCTCCATGTTAAATCCAGCCACTTACCTGAACCTGACCAGACGGAAGATCCCCATGATTGCTGCAAGGTAGTGGATGTGGTTGAACAGCCACGCTCGGATTTAACAGATGTACCTCTTTCTAACCCAGACCAGATTCTATTTACAGATGACTCTTCATTCCTGTGGGAAGATCGGCGCTACACAGGAGCAGCAGTGACCTCCCTGTTCACAGTGCTGTGGGCAGAACCACTGCCAACGTCACTCAGCGCCCAGGCAGCAGAGCTAGTGGCACTAGCTAAGGCGTGTGAGTTAAGCAGGGATCTATCAGTTAATATTTACACTGACTCTAAATATGCCTTTGGAATTTGCCATGCCGTAGGAGCCTTGTGGAAGCAGCGAGGGTTTCTCACTTCTACGGGGAGTAAAATCGCAAATGCTAACCAGGTAGAAGACCTGGGCTGAACTGGTACACTGCACCCACAGAGCGCTGTCTGCTGCTTCAGATCTGCCAGCGCGCCCACGCAAGCAAGGGGTCAGGCTCTGAACTCTAGGGCAGTGCCCACTCCGGAGGTGGGGTGAATAGTGGCAGTGTAGACGCCAGTTAGACAAGTTTCATGTATTACCAATATACTAGTTTTATTAAT
>NW_027133532.1:0-89362 GCF_026122565.2 Emydura macquarii macquarii
TGGGAACCACTGAACCAGTTCCCTGACCTACTGCTAGAAGGAAGCGCTGGACTCACCGAGGTCGAGAAAGAGCTTTGCCACGACTGCTACATACATATTAAATTGCTTGTCAGTCTTAGCCAATTACAACCGTCCAGTGGTACCTGACATGGCATATCTCAGCCAAGTTATTGTCATTTTGCAATATTGATATGAAATAAGATGACAAAGGATCCCTTATACACAGACAGTGTCACAGCAGGGATGGGCAGGAATTTCCCTCCCGTGGAAAATTCCACATTTCCAGCCTGTTTTGTGTGGGTGTGTGTTCCAGAAAGCAATTACTGGCCCGCTATGCAATACGTTCCCTGGGAGGGATTGTTTTCAGACTCTGCTTTGGAAGAATTATGCCAAAATGTCGTTCCACTTCTCCAGCTCCGCGGCAAACCCCAGGGGCAAACTCCCGAGGAGGCAGGGGCACTCCGAGGCCCAGTTCTCCAGCAGCCACCTGACGGGATGCTGAGGACCTAAGAGTCTGACAACCCAGACTCCTAAGCAGGTCGCCAGGTGGGCTACCGAGGATCCAGGAAGGGAGGCAAGTGGCCAGGGAAGTTTCCATCCAAACTTTTGTCAAAATAAACGTGTTCCCACAGAATGTCTTGATTTTTGACGAATCGCCATTTTCCGACCGGAAAAATGGCCTGTCGAAAAATTTCTGCCCGGATCCACTAGTGATGTCGTAACTCACAGGTCAGAGCACGTCACAGCTGGCTGTCTGTGCCTGCTCCACAGGGGGATATACACAGGATATATATACTTTCGACTCAAGCCGTAGCAGCTCATGTGTCTTGTTCTGTCCGTCCCCTGGTCCAACGCTGGCGTGTCAGCCAAGCCCGCAGCTGTCACACCTCTGTTTGGACACCTAGTGGAAATAAACAACCACCTCTTAATGCGAGGACTGTTGCAGGATAGGTAAGTCTCTAGGAGTCAGATGAGGAGTCACAAACGACAAAGACAAAACAGCACTTTCACTGGGTGACGGTGAGGAGGAACTGGGGTCTGAAGATGAAGGAATATGTACAGTAAATGAGACAGACGTAGTACATACACGTTATTACAGACAATGTCCTAACTCAGTGCATTTACCCAGAAGCTGGGTCAATTTCTACACACTTGGTGAGCGCAGTACCAGCAAATCATTTATGTTTCTGAAAAGGCGACGGGGTTTAATTTCCAGTTATAAATGGTGTTGGAAGGTAACTGACTATTCCATCCTGTTACTCGTCTCTCTTTGTGGTTTCCACAATCCTTCATTAGCATTTGGTTCAGACTCAGGAGAGCAGGGCCAGTGTGAACTAAACGACACTTAATTTACTTGTAAACAGCCAGCGACAGAGAAACATCCTTCGTCTGACAGAAAACCTGGGTTTCACCTTTGCTGGTGATCACCCACCTAGACACCGACTTCAACACCATAACTATCAGCGTCCACACGTATCTGCGTCCACACCATGCATACGTGTTTCAGGATGATACTGATGACCAGGGGGACACCGGCTTGAATTTGAGACCTTACATGAAGCTCTTTGGTGAGCTAGAACGCACGTATCCCTCTGCATCCTCTCTCTGCCCCTTTGCCGGGGGGCATTACGACACCCCTGGTCACGCTGTGCTTCTGTCGTGGGACAATCCAGGGGTCATCTAGAGAAGGGAAGTGGAATGAGAGGCTCCCCTAGGCACTTTGAAACAGAAATAATAAGCTACAAATGCCCTGGCACTGTGTCTTGGATCACTGGTTTTCAACCGTTTTTCCATTTGCAGACCCCTAAAAAATTTCAACTGGATGTCCAGACCCCTTTGGAAATCTCAGCCATAGGGGTCCATGGACCACACGTTGAAAACCACTGGGTGCAGGTGTGACCATGCCAAAGGGGGCTGTTCGGTGAAGTCAGTGGGGCCCAGAGCCTCAGAAGTATTTAGGTGCCCATCTCCACACCTTGGAGGACCTGGGCCTGGGAGGTTTTTCCAGTGACTCCAATAAGCGATGGATCAGAACTTCGGTCATGCATCTTCTTGCACCCTTAGAGTGCTGTGTGTTAGAGCTGTTACAAAGGACACCGTCTCTTTATGTATTTCTGTGAGAGTCCGTTAGAGCCAAAACAGCGATTTTGGTGGAAAATGCAGATTTTTAAGGTCTGTTTTGATGAAACTTTCACTGGGAGGAGTTCTCGCAGCCAGGCTGGACTGTGTGAGAATAGCCCAGTGGTTAGGACCCACCCCTGACAAACCCGCGGACAAGTCCCTGATCTGTCCCTTAGAGCAGGGTCTTGTATCTCCTACGTCTCAGGTGAGTGCTCAAACCATTGGTGGAGTGGCTTGCTATCAGCTTATTTTTGAAATGGGGTCATCCCAGTTTGGTACAGGAACTTTTATTTATGTTAAGAGTCTCTTATTGTGTCTTCAAGGCACATGGTCAAAAGATATAACACTAGAGACAGGGGCATCCGGGCTTGGCCTTTTTCCTCCACCACCTACTCTGGAAGCAAAGGGCACTGAGAGACACAGACTCCAACAGGAGACTTCAGTTGGTTGGCTGGACTATAAGAGGGATAGAAAGTTGGCTACATCATGTGGCTCAACGGGTAGAGATCAACGGCTCGTTGTCTTGTTGGCAGCCGGTCACAAGCGGAGTGCCCCAGGGGTCAGTGCTAGGGCCAGTTTAGTTCAACATCTTCATCAATGATCTGGAGGATGGGGTAGATTGCACCCACAGCAAGTTTGCAGGTGACACTAAACTGGGGGGAGTGGTAGATACGCTGGAGGGTAGGGATAGGATACAGAGTGACCTAGACAAATCAGAGGATTGGGCCAGAAAAAACCCATGAGGTTCAACAAAGACAAGTGCCGAATAGAGGGGAATAATCACTTCCCTCCGTCTGCTGGCAATGCTCCAACTAATGCAGCCCAATATGACGTTAGCCTTCTTGGCAACCAGGGCACACTGCTGACTCATATCCAGCTTCTTGTCCACTGTAACCCCCGGGTCCTTTTCTGCAGAACTGCTGCCTAGCCCGTCGGTCCCCAGTCTGTAGCTGTGCATGGGATTCTTCCATCCTCAGTGTAGAACTTGTAGCGTAGACATATCTTAAATAAATTATGCACTTCGCAGAATTATATTAAGGGAATTTTAGATTTAATCCCTTACACCAGTTCAGTCATGGTGTTATCTTGTAGCTGGTTAATGCCTCATAACGATGTTTTCTCAGCAGGGATCTGGAAGGAGCAATGGTTGCAGAGGTAGGATGCTCCACAAGAGATGACCAATTTGCAAATTGTGCGTCCACTGAAGAGGCTGCGTTGGCCCTTTATGTGATCTTAGACATTGTGTCCCCTCCTGCAGTGCTTAATTTCCTTCTAGAGCACTCGTCCCGCCGGTTGCAGATGAACTGTCTCTCCGAGTAGCATCTGGAGCTGCTAACCCCTTGATCATCAAGGTAGGCGCACTGCCCTTCCCCTCTGACCAGAAACCTGCAATGAGAAGCAGCGTGGGGGTTATCAGAGGCAGATTCCTGTTCACACACAGAGAGGCGACGTGGTGTGGTGGCGTACGACCCAGGGGAACTGGGTTCTCTGCCAGGCTTTTGCTGCTAACCAGCTGCATGACCCTGAGCCAGTCACTTCCAGCTGTAAATGGCGCAGGGGGAGCTGAGCACCTGAAAATCAGGCAGCAAACAGAGGTTACCGAGTTTCTTGGAGATCTTTCCGGTGTGCGAGGGGACATAGGACAGGAAGGGAGTTCCTGGGTCACTGAGTCCAGCCCCCTGCTGTGGCAGGCAACCCCGACGTATCATCCTGTCCATAAACCTCTCAGGCTCTGTCTTCCAGCTAGTTAGGCTGTTTGCCCCCATCGCTCCTATGGGGCGGCTGCTCCAGAACCTCCCTCCTCTGATGGGCAGAAACCTTCTGCTAATTCCCAGCCCCAAATTAATTCATGGCCAGTTTATCCCCGTCTGATCTTGTGCCGACAGCATCCTTTAGCTCCAGTAGCTCTCCTCCCTCCCTGGTGTCTACCGCCCTCCACCCCCCCGATTTATTCACAGAGAGCCATGAGACAGCCTCTCTTTTTGCTAGGCTCAACCAGCCACGCTCTCAGTTTCCTCTTATAAGAGATTTTCCATTCCCCTGAGCACACTAGCAGCTCTTCTCTGCACCTGCACGGGTCTGAACGCGACTTTCCTGAATACCAGGTGAACAGAACTGCACAAACTAGTGCAGCTAAACTGGAAATCCGGCATAACCCCGGGTAAACAAAGCTCATAAGAACGGCCATACTGGGTCAGACCAGTGGTCCATCCAGCCCAGTATCCTGTCTTCTGACGGGCCGGTGCCAGGTGCTTCAGAAGGAACGAACAGAACAGGGCAATCATCGAGTGAGCCATCCTCTGTCTGCCACTCCCAGCTTCTGACAATCAGAGCATGGGGTCGCATCCCTGCCCACCCTGACTAATAGCCATTGATGGACCTTCTCCTCCTCCCACTTTCCCTCTCAGACTCGCCTCTTCCAGCAACTTCTCCCTTTCCTAATATCCTTTTGCTGCCCCCACCTGCCCCCTCTCATTATCTTTTCCCCCTGGGTGCATCAAGTCCTCCCCCACACTGTCCCCCCATTTCCTCCGCCTCCCCCTCCACTCCAAGCAGCCAGAGCCCAGAACCTGTGCACAGAGGTGGGTGACAAATGGATTCTCCATTCCCATGTTTTGCCTTTTTTTCTCCATCCCGAACTGGGACAAAAAGTCAAAATATTTAAATTTCCCACAGAACAGGAATTCTGCCCCCACCCCATGTGCAAAAAATAAAAGATTTAGGTCAACTGAAAATGAAACATTTTTATTAGCAGGACTGTGGGGCTGATGCCAGGCATCATGGGAATTGTAGTTCTTGGTTCTTCCCTATAGTCCCTGAATACCAGCTGGACTACATCTCCCATGATGCACTGCAGTGTCTTACTACCCCCAAACGACCACATAAAACACCCATGAGTGAGACATTGTAGTGCATCCTGGGAGATGTACTCTTACCAAACACAAGGGTCAAAAGTTGACTGGAAGGACCTAGAACCACAATTCCCATGATTTGCTGCAGCGCCCCATGGCAAACCAAAATGTTTCATTCTGGGTTGACTGAAAACAAACATTGGAGTCGATTCTCCCAATGGAAAATCTCATCCCAAGTGACCTTTTCCTGCAGGAAACTTTGCTTTCGACACAACCAGATTTTCCGTAAGGGAAAACTTTGAGTTGGAATTTTTCTAACCAGTCCTATTTGTGTCTTCCACAGTAACCCAATGGGGCTCTTGGTCTCGCTGTAGTGGCTGCACTAGGGAAGAGGTCTAGGAGTCTCCTACAGGTGCACCCTCAGCAGAACTAGCTCTGTAACTCAGGCAGTAAAAGCTCATGCTTTTAAAATCCTGACATCTCACGTTCAATCCGTGTTCTCCACCCACCCCAGGGTTGTGTTGCTTTTCTCTGTGCCCTAATACTGAGAAAGTGAATAAGGAAAAAGGACGCACAGGTTGTTGAATACGGTACCGTTGGTCCATTTCCAGGGCTGGCCTTCGCCTTGTTCCCTCTGGAGGCCAATCCAGAGGTAAGGGATCAATCTATAGTGCAGCATGAAATTCTGTGGAAAAGAACACACACCTGATATCCTTATTTGTATTACAGCAGCCATAACGGAGATAAGGGCCCCATGGCGCCAGGTGCTGTACACACTGGGAAAGCTAGTCCCTGACCCAAAGAACTTCCAGTTGAAATAAACAGGAGTTCATCTAAATGACCTTCCTCCCCCCCCCCCCCCACAGGAACTTTTATTTTTCAAAAAAATATTGAGGAAAAAGAAACTACTTTTTTTTTTTTTTTCCCATTTTGTAACTGGGAGTTTTCTTCCCATTTTCTTCCAGTTTCCCAACTTTTGGGAATCATAGCATCATAGAAATGTTGGGCTGGGAGGGACCTCAAGAGATCATCAAGCCCAGCCGCCGGGGCTCAGGAAGGACAAAATAAAGCTAGACCTTCTCTGGCAGGTGTTTGTGCAAGCTGGTCTTTAAAACCTCCAATCACAGGGATTCCACAACCACTGTTGGACACGTGTTCTAGAACATAATGACCCTGAGAGTTAGAAAGGTTTTCCTAATATCTAACCTAAATCTCTCTTGTTGCAGTTGAAGCCCATTACTTCTTGTCCTACCTTCAGTGGCCACGGAGAACAACCAATCCCCATCCGCTTTATAATAGCCCTTAACATATTGGAAGACTGTTATCAGGTCCCCCCTCATTCTTCTTGTCTCATGACTAAACAGGCCCAGTTTTTTTAACCTTTGCTCACAGCTCAGGGTTTTCTAAACCTTTGGTCACTTTTGTTGCTCTTCTCTGGACTCTCTCCAAAGTGTCCACATTTTCCCTACAGTGTGATGGTCAGAACTGGACATGGTACTGCAGCTGAGGCCTCACCAGGGCCGAACAGAGCAGGACAATGACCTCCCGTGTCTTTCTTACAACACTCCTATTAATACACCCCAGGATGAGGATCGCCTTTTCCGCAGCTGTATCCCATTGTCGATCCAAATTCAATTTGTGATTCATTATAACCTCCTGGTTCTTTTCAGCAGTATGATCACCTAGCCAGTCACTCCCCATTTTTGTGCATTAAATCTTTTCTTCCTAAGTGTAGTACACTGCACTTGCCTTTATCGATGGTTTAACAATACATGAGGCATATCCTGTTGTGCTGAAAATGTTCCCCTCTCCTTCAAAGTAACATTTGTGCTTTTTCCCTGCTGTCAAAAGTTTGGGAAATTGTTTTTGGTTTGTTTGTTTTTTTTGTAAAAGGCAGATTTCCACATCTCTTCTTTCCTACACTTTTTACCTTTCCTCCCTTTTTCCACTGGTGGGGGGAAAGGCCCCCACCCCCAAAAAAAGGGTGGGACCCCAAAATTTTGAAAAACATCATTTTGCAATTTAAAAAACCCCCAAAGGAAATGACATTTGAAGTTAAAAATGAAATGAACATTGTTGCAGGAAAAAAATCAATGTTTATAAAATGAAAAATGACAAATCCCGCCCACTGATTTCCATTTTACAGCCAGCTACGGAGGGGCCTGTGTTCCATGAATCAAGGAGCTGCCTTAAGCACTCATGGGGCGACAGCCTCTAGCATGTCCTTAGCTGTGGTTACAAAGGGTGTGCGTCTTTTCCTTACCAGCTCCTGCAGGGAATCAATCAAAGCCAGGGAGGCATTGAGTGAAGAACAGTGGTGCTGGCTAACACTCCAGTTCCCTTCAGTCTCCGAGAAGTAGTAGCATTTCCCTTGGTATCCAATCCAGCCGTCCAGGCACCCAGCAGTGATATGGCATGAGGAAGGTGAGCAGCGGGGAGTTTTCTTGACTGAAAATAAGCAAGTAGCACAGTGGTGACAGACGGACCCTATAGCTGCTGCCTGTCTGAGTGGGGATCCCCACCAGAGGGGGTACTAAGACCCACACATCCAGGGCCTGGAATACAGATTTTCATAGATGCCAAGACCTGAATGGGACCTGTGTGATCATCTCGTCTGACATCCTGCATGACACAGGTCTTAAAACTGCCCCCAGATAATCCCTAGAGCAGATCTTTTACCAAAAATCCAATCGTCATTTAAAGATGGCCAATGATGGAGAACCCACCGTGACCCTCGGTAAATCGCTCCAATGGCTAATAACGCCAACCGTTCAAAATGATGCTTTAATCCGCGTGTGAATTTGTCTAGCTTCAACTTCCAGCCACTGGATCGTGAGGAGCCTATTATTAAATATTTGTTTTCCCATGCAGGTATTTATAGACTCTGCTAGATCGACAGAATCCAGTCGCCCCCGTCTCTTTGCTAAGCTAAATAGCTCGAGCTCTTGGAGTCTACCACCCTACGGCAGGTTTTAATCGTTCCAGTGGCTCTTCTCTGACCCCTCTGCAATTTATCAACATCCTTCCTGCATGGTGGGCACCAGAACCGGACACAGGATTCCAGCAGCGGTCACACGCGTGCCAAATCCAGCAGTCGCCAGGAGCCGGAAGCCAGGCGCCAAGGCCACGTGCTGAGGTGGGGCTGGGCACTGCGGCCAGGAGTGGTGGGAGCCCAAGTCCGGGTGCTGTGGCCGGGGGCCGAGGCCTGGCACTCAGGGGAGAAGGGCCGGAGGACGGGCACCACGGCTGGGAGTGAGGGTCCAGAGCTGGGGGCTATGCCCCCCCGGACAGTCCTCTGCACCCTTCTAGGTGGGCGTGCCCCACAGCTTGAAGACCTCTGTGTTACAACCTGTGCTACAGACCCAGCTACTGCAACCCTACACAGCGACCCAGGCCTAAGATCTAGTGGGGCTGCTTAGGAGGGGCAGGGAATGAGATGATCTTGGCCTCATCTCCTGTTACTCACGACCCCCGAGTAGCTGGCCCAGCCCAGGGGATGTTGTAACCAGAGTTTACCTGCTTCTCATTTAAGGAATAAAGCAATTACTCCTCCCCAGCTGGGGGGGGGGAGAGAACCAGGCTCCCCCAGAACTCACCGCAGCCTCCCCCAGGATGTTCCCATAGCAGCCGCCCAGTGGGGATGTGCCGACACCAATATCCAGTCCAATGTGGTGTTACACCACCAGCTGGACGGCATCTGGGCTAACACCCCTGGCCAGTCAGGACCCTGCACCACCCCCAGCGGGAAGCCAGTGGGCCTCTGGTCAGAACATCTCCATGCTGGCGTGGTGGGGCTGTATTTGCTGGGCCCCCAAGATCTTCCTGTGCCAAGGAACCGGAGGGCATGCCAGAGAACATGCAAGTATCCCAGAGTGCGTGCAAGAGAAAGTGCAAAGCCTGCCTGCAAGAGCACCGCAGCGGACAAGCACGTCTCTATGGGACGGAAAGGACCCAAAACGCACTTTGACGGCATGGGTGGTTTTCGCCCCCAGCCTAAACCCAATCCAAAGCACGGGCATCTCTGCGCTCTCTGAGTGCTGCCGTGCCCTGGCCAGCCTGGACCGTTGAAAAGTTTAGCGTGCCCACTTCTTTTTTTACCGTTACGCCACTGGGAGCAAGGCGGAAGGAACCAGGAACACAGGGTGTGTGTGTACGGGAGGGTGGAAGTTAGAGCTGCCTCGTGGCTGCTCCAGTTTACACCAGGGAACCAGACAGGGCCCTGCTCAACCCCGGCGTGTGGGGAACAGGAAGGTGGCTTAATGCCTGTCCCTGCCGGTGTGCGGGGATGGAGTCCGCGGTGGTTACAGCTGGTGCCTCTTCCCTTTACTCAGAGTCTAACGTCCCGTTCTCGCCCTCAGTCACTGGCTCTGCCCCATTTTAACATGGCTCTTAAAGAGATGTTTTCTTCCTTCAAGTGTAAATGCAAGAAAGGGAGTTTCAGGAGAACACCACAGAACACCACAACATAGAACACCACAACACAGTTAGTAATGTTATAGGGGCCAGGATGTGGCGGTGTAATTAGCCATGGAGAACAGCCAGCAGATGGTTAAAGGCCAGTGCGCTCCCAGCTTGCACAAACACCAGCTACCATGGTACAGGAAGAACAGCAGACACCGTGTGTGGCCCGGAGCTGATCCAGACGTGCTGGGGGAGTTAATACAGCAGTGGGAACCTGAGCATATACCGAGGACACCGGTGCACTCCCGCTTTCACCCTTCACCTTGCCGTCCCACGCAATAACAGAGCGTGTTCCAGCAACGCGCCCCTGGACTGGGGGTGGGATGGGGGAGAGGGCTGAAGGGCAGCCGACGTGCCGAGGCGATGGCTTCATAGCAGCACTCGGGAGATCCTGAATCGAGGGAAGGTAGAGAGCTTGCGGCCGTTCCAGCAGTGAACGGGGAGCCTGATTCTCAGCTGTGCTAGTGCCACTCTGGTAGATGTCCGAATACATGCATGGGGGGGAAGAAGGATCTAACCACTAGGTCACAGCCCCCCAGACAGAGAGGAGTCACTTAGTTGGGTCCTTCATCTGCCATAGACCTCACCAGCAGGTCAGAAAGTGCTTTACAAAGGAGGTTAGTATCTTATTTCCATTTTACATATGGGGAAACCGAGGCAGGAGCGGGACAGTGACTGGCTGACAGTGACACAGCAGGGCCAGTACCAGAGCTGGGAAGAGAACCCAGCTCTCCTGAGTGCCAGGCAAGTGCTCCATCCATTAGGTAACACTGCTGTCCGGTCTCATAGTCAGTGGGTGGGTTCTATGGAGTGGAGCGCCACCTAGTGCTTGAATTTTCAGAGGTGCTCGGCAACGGCCGTTCCTGTTGGCTTTGGTGGGGTTGTGGGTGCTGGAAACCTACATCCTTCTTCTTTGGGGGGGCAGGGATGGGGTGAGGAAGGGAAAAGGGTCTGGAGAGAGATTTCCCCTCTGAAAAGGGAAATCTGCTTCAACGGACAAGTCAGAGCAGGGCCAAGACAGCGTGAGCAGAGGCAGCGGAAAACGCAAGTGGCCAGTGTGGTCTCGTGCCTAAGGCGAGCAGTGAGTAACTGAGAATCTGTGACAAGACAGTGAAGCACCTGTGGGGTTAGTAACGGCCCTTCACTCACCCGCCAGCGCAATTATGGTGATGATCAAAGCTGTGATGACGACAGTAACGGTAATTGGGATCCATTTGTCTTTAATGCATTTTAGGTTGAAATCTGCAAGATAAGATACAAAAGGAGATGAGGGCGGGTAGCTAGAGCCAACGCTGCCGGAAAGTGAAAGTTGCACTGTTTTGCTAAGTGCTTCCTGTCATGATTGCCTTCTGTGAAGAGGTGACTGCTCTGTGGATGAGCTCTAGATTTCTGGATGTAAAGGCACAAGCTAAGCCACTTGTGCTGAAGAAACGGCACCTAAGAGAGAGTCTCTCCCTCTGTGTCTATTCAGTGCCCGGCACAACAGGGCCCTGCTCTCTCACTGTATCTCTGTGCAGCACACAACGGGGGCTCGCTGCTGTCTCTAGGAGTTACCGTACTACACCTAATAAATAATATAACTCTTTACTGGTACCTATTGTCCCGTCTTCCAATGGCTCCATACCAGGCAGCATTTGTTTCATCACCTCCACATCTACCAGAAAGCAAAATAAAATGTCATTCAAGGTCGGAGCATACAGTCAAGCACCTCCCCTACCTCTCTCTGCAAGGCCATGTAAGAAGCCCAGGCACCCAGCCTGCTCCCTCCATGTTTGTGCAGCTCTTTTGAATACGTCCACCATTGCTTCCCCCCCGTCTGCGTCCCACAGTGACTGGCAGTCCCTACATCTTGCGATCCCCACTCCACACAGCCCACCCTTTGCCAGCTTGAGAGGCTCCAAACAGAGTAGAGAGTGTAGTAATGCATTTGACAAATTGTGTGTCATGTCCCCCTCTCGTGGCTACTAAGAGGATAGCAGCCTACTAGTGGTAGTAGCTAAAGGATTTATTCCTTTAGCTCAAGGAGTTGAGAGCTGTGCTGCAGCTCGAACTGTCCTGGGTTCTGATCTGGTTCATGATTGTAACACGGTGTGACTCCCCACCTTGACACCTTCTGCTGGTTATCTGGGGGAATCAGCTCCCAGCCAGGCAGACGCCCCCTCTCAACGGTGTCTCGCATTCAGTCCAATCTGTGCTCCTCAGCCCTTCCAGGGATTCTGCAGTCCCAGCTCTAACCCCCTCCCGCTGTGGCCACTGCTGTTCTGCCACCAGTCCTATGGCAATCAGGGGTGCAGAGGGAACCCTGGCCCACCCACTACTCTGGGTCCTGGCCCAGGGATCCTATGTGTTTAGCAGCCTTCCACTGCGCCTCCCGCACATCTCTTCCATTGATTTCCCTGGGCCACTTCCCCACAGCTCCAGTTTCTTCTCCACTCTTGCTTCAGGACCTTTGGCTCAGCTGAGTCCCAGCAGCCAGCCACTGCTCTGTCCAGGGTACTGACATCCCTTCCCCTTCAAACTCCTGGGAGTCACTGGCTTTGCTCCACTCTGCAGCTCCCTTATATACTGGCCTCTTGGGCCCTGATTGGCTGTCACGCATCTCCTTCCTATTGGCTGCCTTTCATGCCGCCTCTCCGAGAGCCCTCTTAATCCCTTTCCTGGACAGTGAGGGGCAGTCACCCCGTCACAATGACCCACGTGGGAATCATTCAAAAAAATAAAAAAAAGATACTGGTGGAGAAAAAAGTGGGGTGAGGGACAAAAACCCAAACTACAAGAAGCAATTGCTCAGTGTAGCTAAGAAGGGACAAAAGAAGACAGAAGGCTCATAGGCAGCCAGCCAGAGTGTTCAATGCCTGGTTTAACTGGAGTCTCTGAGAGCTTGTGAATTACAAATAACATCAATAGGCAGGAAGATATCAGTACCAGACTCTTGAGAGGAAGGCATAAGAATCTGGCAGCAATCTGACCCCCGCATTAGGTCTCTAATAGTTAGAAATTAATTTGCGTTCTCAAGCAGGAGCATTAGCGTCTCTGTCAAACTAAAAAGTTCAGCATTATAACGACGCTAGCTATTCCTGCTCGCCATTTAATTGTCCAACCCCTCTTCGCATTTTGCTAAGCTCTCGGCCTTAACAACATTGGTTGATGTCACTGAGCAGCGAGTTGTTCCGCCATCTAAGCACACATTGTGTGAAAAAGAATTTCCTCTCCTGAGTTCTGAATTTGTCACCTTTCATTGACTGTGCCCTTCGTGCCTGTGTTATGAGACAAGGATCCACCTTCTCTAGCTCATCCATTATTTTACAGGCTTTGATCCTCTCCTAGCTCTGCTCGCAGGAAAGATTTTAGCCTCTTTTTACCCTCTTTTAATCGTCTCTTTAGCTTTCTTCACAGGAAAGATTTGCCAGCTTGATCATTCCCGGCATCTGGCTCTGAACCCTTCTAGGTCTGCAATAGCCTTTCCAAGATGCGCTGCACACAGTATTCCCAGATTTTCGGCCTTTCACTACACCAGTTCTCTGGTTGGCCACAGAGTCCTTCAGGGTAGAAAACACCCAAATTGCTAATGTAAAAAACAGGCATGAAACAAACGACAGACTAAAAGGAGTTTTTGTTGCTTTTATCCCCCATAAAAAAAGAAAGAGGCAACGCTCCACATTTTTTGTCCCTCTGCCAATCACCTTGCAGGCTCTCTTTTAATTAAGACCAAAATAATAATTATTTACTCATACCACTTGCCACTTGGGCGTGCTCTTCTGCCATTCTCTAGCCGGGACTGCTGAGTCTCCACCAGCAGGGAAGGAACAGAGACCCTCACCCAAAGCGGGTTATTTTAATCATGCGCTTTTCCTTTAAATCCGTCAGGCATGTATCATGTGCCAAGACTCTGAAAAGCAGGCTTCTTTCCCCCGTTTGAATCATCTAGTTTGCTCTCCTGTACTGCTCCCCCGCCATCTGCATGCATTCTGCATCCAGCGTGAGAACTCCTTGAACCACAGCATACGGTTCAGGAAGATAGCTAATCTCGGGCTAGTGGCTTCACATGTTGAGGAATCTACCACATCCTCATTGAAGGGCCGTTCCCAGAATCGATTAGTGTGAAAACAGGGGCCTTGTTTGCAGCCTGACTTTTTCTAGCCGCAAGCTTCCTTCTGTTAGGTCATGGTCTGTTTTTGTCTGCCAGATGAAAAGCCCCCTTTGTGGAGCTGCAGAGCTCCTGGGGTGGGGGCATGTCTGTGGGCAAGCTAACACCTGCTGCAATGCTTATTTAGCCTGGCTTTCTCTGTAGGCATCGAACAAAAGGCCCGTGGGCCCCAGAGCGCCGTTACGGAGGTGGCAGCCGTTGCTCGGTTCCCCTCTGCTTTGTGTAGGCAACCTCAGTTATTCCAGAACAAGATAGGGTGAGACGTTAAAGCGCCAGAGCTACTCTGGAACAACGACCAGCACCGACGCTCTTGTTCCAAAATAAATGATTGTTACGTTACTAGGGGGTGCACGCTTCATTGCTTTTCCTGGCTGGGCTCATTGCATCCAACAGAGGCTCCTTGGATCTCCCCATATCCTGCCCCACCTTCCCCTCCCTTCCCATTGCAGGGACTCCCTGCAACCACCCCAAAACTGCTATGTGCCCCCCACTTTATCTTCTAAATAGATATCTCAGAGCTGCTGCACAGTTACTAGTCCAGGGGCAAGTTGTGACAACCACCAGCTGCATAAATCCTGCTCATTTTACTCACCACAGCTGTTTCTCCCACCTGTTGCCATAGTTTTGCCATGACTTGTCTTCCTGCCTCTCAATGGTTGCCACAATCCCCAGCCTGTCAGTCTGTGGGGCAGGTACCAACTGTTCAGGCACCAACACAAGGGGGGAGGGTCCTGATCCTTGACAGAAGCCGCTCGGGGGCCCACAGGAGCTCAGGCTTGGGCTGACCTAGGAGTGGGTGGTCCACACAGCAAAGCGAAGTAAGTCGGGGCCCAGGAGTGAGGGATCCGGGTGACATAGCTACAACCCAGTCCAAATCACAGGGGGGGGGGGAGACATCGAGCACAGGGTCTATGCACAGCTTGCTGCTCTGAATGAAGGTCACACTTTAAGCACTGGTATTTGTGATTGTAAGTGATCCTTAAGTGCAGTGGCCGAGAAGAGTCAGGAGGAGATCACAGTTTATTATTTTCTGTTTGTTTATTTCGGGTGAGGGAAATAAGCATGGGGAAACATAAAAATGCCTACCCGCCAGGCAGCTGCAAACCTTGAGATTACTTGGCTGGAAGCCCAGGAGAGAGACAATGTGAATTTCTAAAGTGGCAAGCAGAAATGAAGCTTAAAAACACAGCTGAGGCTAGGGAAACTGAGGAAGCCACACGCTGGCATGCCTGGGAAATTGAGGAAGCTGCCCGCAGACATGTCTTGGAGTTAAAACAGCAAGAACTGACTTTTAATGCTGCAGACAGAACCTCAGCAGAGCAGGAGTGGGAGAGAAAACACCATCTGGAGATGTTGGAAAAATATGGAAGCATCTCAGATGCCCAGCGTCTCCCTCCATACCTAAGACGCCCAGCTTTGATAAGCTGTGTCCTGCTTACAAAGAGACAGACGGCACTGAGAAGCACTTCACCGTTTTGAAAAGCTTTGTGCTGTGCATAGGAGTCCTGAGGAGGAGAAATTTCCCACTCATAACAAAGTTGTCAGGCAGAGCTTTGTCTGGGTTTAATGAGATGCCAACTGAGGAGTCTTTAAGGTCTGATGCATTTAAAAAAGCCGCCTGGCCAAGGTTTCAAATCACACCTGAAGTGTACAAAATAAAGTTAAAAAAAATATCTTAAAAGGAATCCAGGCATAACTCAGAGCAAATGTGCTTATAAATTAAGTGATTTGTTAAACAAATGGATTAGAGAAAAAAAGATGATGTCGTATAACCAATTCTTTAATTTAATAGCTCAAAACAAGTTTCTAAGCAGGTGTACAAATAATGTAAGAAACAGCCTGTAAAATAAGAATTTAAAATCTGTAATAAATGGCCAGAATGGCAGGTGTCTTTGAGCAAGCACAGATGTCTATAGGCCATAAACCTCTGAGGGGGGGCAAAAACCCAGTTCTAAAGGGGCATCCCATTTTACTCCTGTGAAGAAGGAGGGGGGGCTGGGAAGGCAGATGATCACCCCCCAGAAGCCCAGTCTCACCTTAAAAAAACCCCCAATACAACTCACCTATGAAGGAGGAGGGCCCAAAAAGATGTTACGAATACAACTTCACGGAGCATTTAAAAAATCTTCATGAATTCCAAGACCAGCCAGGGACCATCTAGTCCGACTTCCTGCGTAACACAGGTCACAGATCTTCCCCCAGAATAATCAAATGTGATGTTTTTTAAGTTGTTATAGTGGTTAACTACCCTGACTGGTAAAAATAGACGCCCCCTCTCCTGTCTTAGTTTGTCTAGCTTCAGCGTCCAGTCAGTGGGTCATGTTAGTAAGACTTGTGACACAGTCTGACCTTATTCATCCCTTCCAGTGCAGTCTGAGCTAACAAGCAGCTGACTGATCAGTTGATTTCCTCGAGGCCTTAACAGTCCAAGGAGAAGGATGTGATTAAGGCCTTGTTGACATGGGGGCAGGGGGGAAGAAATGGAAATAACTTTTCTGTGGGTGGGTGGGGGCAGGGCTAAAGTGCCCGGCGTCCACACACGCGTGAGTGGGGCTGAGCAGGAAACCAAAGCAGTGATTCTAATGAAGAATTCCTGGATTTCATAAAGAACAGCTTCTCCCCCTTCTTCTCCTTGCAGACTTCCACCGACGCTAGTGGGAACCTCACTATGACCAAGGGACACACGCAGCCCTAAATGTATATCCCTGGTCCCTGGATTGGGATGAAACCCCCAGAACCGGGCCCTTTGCATAGAATTAATTGGGGACCTTTCATAACAGAAACAGTACGAAACTAAAACTGTGAGTGGTAAAGACAGGTGAGACAGCAGCTGCAGTATTAGCTTATCTAGGCGAGTAACAAGCACCCACTCGTGAAACAACAACCAGCCCCATCACTAAAACCTGTTCCCATTCCACACTATCTTCACTTCCTTGCATGTTCTATCCAAGTCCCAACTCTTGGTCTGTTTTGTGTCTCTTTAGACTGCAAGCAATTCGGAGAAGGGACTCTGTGCTCTGGCAGGACCAAATAAACCGAGACCACTCCTGCCAGGTGTCTATCTTACCCAGTCTTAAAAACCTCCAGTGACGGGGATTCCACAACCAGCCTTGGAAACATATTCCAGAGATTAACAACCTGCGAGATTGTTACCCTGCCACCGTAAACACCTCTCTGGTCTCTCCTCCCGGCTGCTCCTCCTTCACAGCACAAGACACAAACTTCTCATCTGTGCCGTTAAGGCTCTTCACGCTTTAGCCCCTCACTTCCTATCTGATCTGCTATTTTATCATGCCAATTGCTCTGCCAATGATACCAGCCTTTTTTCCCTGGCAAGCACCCCCAGGCTCTCCCCCCCGCCCCATGGTAAAACCTCCCTGGCAAAATCCAGAAAGTCTCCACATACTTCCTTCAGATACACATCTGCTGTGACATTCCTATAAAGCTGCCAGCTGGAAAGGAGGAGGCAGCTGGTAAGGCAAGACTGTAACTGAATGTCAAAGCGTCTGGGGTGGAAAAGCAGCGTGGAATGGGAGGTGTGTGTGAAATGAGAGCAGATGTCAGAAGAGTCATTGTTCTGCTCCTAGTGGGGGGGGGGGGGGGAAGGGGAGGAGGCGGGATTAGCAGCCACATGGGGAAGATGGTCAGGGAAGCAAAGGAAGGTGCATAGTCCTACAGAGCATGGCTACATTATGGCATGCCTGGAATGGAGCTAAGCAGCAGAGGGTTACCTGTATCTTCAGGAACAAGAGAGTAGGGGGCAGTGGGGACGGAGGGAGGGACGGACACACACACACACACACACACACACACACACACACACACACACACACACACACACACACACACACACACACACACACACACACACACACACACACACACACGCTGTCTGCATTCCTGAGTTTCTTGTTTCACACTTGTATCTCTCCTGAAACCTGGGGGGGTCTTTCTTCCATGATGAGATCTCACCACAATATATACTTGGGCAGAACACACACATGAGGTGAGGGGATGCAAAGAGCACACACACACACGCCAGGGAGGAGGGACCCACCCGTATTAGGGACCAGTGAGGACACAGTGGTGAGGGAAAACAGGGTGTGTGTTGGGGGGGGGGAGGGGGGAGAAGAGGCATTTGGGGGAGAGGATGAGGACACAAACACACACAGAGCAGAGGGGTCAAGGACAAACTGGGACACAGACGCTGGTGGGGGATGAGGACACACTGTGAAGAACACAGACATATCACTCACTCACTCACACACACACACACACACACACACACACACACACACTCGCGATTTACACCAACATTTATTATTTTTGTGCAACATCTACTGCAGGTGCACACAAGATCCTCGAGACCCCGTATCAACTTCCCACACGTTATCTTTGTCAGGGATTGTTTTGTAAAACTCCAGAAACTAAACATCAATTTGAGTGGGGAGGGTGTCACAGCTGCAAATCCTGAGATGAATAAACAATTCCAGGGATTTACTGCTCCTTGGGGATTTCTGTGCTGGTTCAGATGTACCTACAGAGTCCAAGGAGAACAAAGAAATGTTTTTGGTATAAAGGGTGGGTGGAAACTAACTCAAAGGCCAGAAGACAAAAACTGATATGGATTTATGACCCTGCTAAGAGTTGACAGATTTTTATTTTGAGGACTTTGATCTACCAAAATCCCCTAGGAGAGAGGCACGGTAAGCTTAATGTGCATTTAGACCTTTTGATATGTTCTCTCTAATGCCTTGGTCCTAAACACAAAAGCACTTTGCACCGGAAGGCATGGACTAAATGGAGAGACAGGAGCAGAGCGATCTGCGATAGGAGATTGCCTATCAAATGGTAAAGTAATATCCCACAAGATGGTAACTGGGCCTGCTTTTTTATATGGCTCTGAACGCTGGGCAAGGAGAAAGTGACAGGAGCAGATCTTGAATAGAGTGGAAAAGAAAATGCTCGATAAGATGGATGTTTGGAGTTACAAGGACAGACCATCCTTGGCACAAACAAATTAGGGGAAGTGTGAAGATGGTAAAGAAAACATTCTGTAATCCAGGTTTAGGTGGTTTGATACAGGTGACAAGAACTGCAGAAAAAACAGATCGGAAAAAAAAGTGGAGGGGATGAGAGAGGCTGAAAGACCTAAAACAAGATGAATGGATGGATGGATGGATGGATCATCCGTCATTCGAAAGCATTTGATTATCTGCGGAGTTTCCGAGAAACTGCTTCAAGACGCGCGGGAATGGAGAAGGATTAGAAGAGCTGAGCCCACGCAGAGGGACCGGCGCTAGCAGAGGATTGGAAGAGATTTTTGGTATCACAGCCTCCGCACAAAGAAATGCCCTAGTTCAGTTCAGACTGGGAGACTCACAGAGAGCAGTCGCGGGCTGCAGTCTGAACAGCTGATCTGGAGCAGTGAGAGTCCGGTGAGGGTTGGAGGCCTCAAAATGTAAGAGTCTTCCTGCCAAGAGGCCCCGCAGGGATGGAGTCAGATCTCCAGCGCTCAAAGCACGAACGGTGCGAGTGTGAGCTAAAAGCCGGGCTCCAACCACCCAGATCCTCTGTGGACTGGGCGCAGAGGGAGGGCGTGTAACACACCAAGGATGGGCAGCTTGTTCCTGGTTGGCCCTGGAAAATCCCCTGCTCTGGTGGTGAGTTTTTTGGGAGCATTCCCAGAGCGGGGGGAAGTGGGGTTTCAGACCTCCCTCTCCAGTCCCTCTGCACCCCTGGCGCAGGCCCTCACTTTGCAAACAGACATCGGACTTCTCTTCCCAGCCCTGCCCCTCTGCTCCCCCACACACCCCACCCTGCGCCCTTAGCCCAGATGCACCCTGCCTGCTCCAAAGCAGACCCCTTCTGCTGCCTGCCTTGCCCAGCAACTGAGCCGCCTCCTTCCCCCCAAAAGCATGGATCTCCCCTCCTGCCCAGCCCTCAAACCCAGGGGCCTCCTTACCCCACATTCCCAGATTCACGCACCCCGGCACTGCTGTTCCCAAAACACGGGGCCTCCAGCCCCCCGGAGAACCCTGCGTCCTCCCCCAGCCCATCTGACCAGAGCAAGGAGAGGCTGCTAGCTGGGGGCGGGGGGGCTGGTTCTGGCTGTGAGAAGGGAGGTGATTCAGCAAAGCTACAATCACCGTAGGTTCTGGGTGGCTGCCTGGCTCCCATCTGTCCACCGGAGTCCAGGCCCTGCCTCAACGGGGGGAGCCCCTCTGCCCTTCCCCTGGGTGTGGGGCAAGGCCCAGCGGAGGTACATTAAGGCAGCAGGATGCAGACAAGCAGGCACCAGCCTAATTAAATTGGCCCTGCCGCCCTCGCTGCCTTCTGGCTGTACCCAAGACGCAGACACTCGCTGCCCTGTGCTCCCCAGCCCCGGGGGTCCCCCACGTCACAGCCTGTGCAGGCTGAGCTCACTGCACACACCCCGGGCTGCCTGCATCCATTCACCCCCCACACCCTGCCCCTCCAGCTCCCACCCCTTAGGGACGCCAAGAAACTGCCTCTACTACACCAGCCCTCAAATTCCTCCCTGCCCTGACGCAAGGATCCCCCATTCTGCCCCCCCGTGCAAGGGCTCTGTGCACCCTCCATTCCCCCTCAAGGGGTCCCCCCCCATTCTCCTCCCACCACAGCCCCTCCCAACGCCCCCCCCCCCCCACCCGCAAAGGGATCTGTGCGCCACCCAGGAGCTCAGCCACTCCAGGCTGAGAGGCTCCAGTGGGAGGATGCCCAGAGGTGCTGCCGGCTGCCAGTGCCCGGCTCTTTGAGCCACAGACCCTTCGCTGCAAGCTGCAGTTCTGGAGCAGCTCAGCTGTCGCTTCCCAGCGTCTACACAGCACGGACCAAGGACACCCAGCCGAGGGTGGCAGCTTGCTGCGCTGGGCCTGCTCGCCGCCCTGAAAACACACCTTGCCTGCTCCCTCTGATCCGCTCCCCCTGGATTTCACACCCTCGGTCCCTTCTCCAAGGTTTCCTTTCACACCCTGGGGCGCTGGAGTGGAATTTGCCCTGCTCAGCCTCCAACATCCACCGTCCCTTAGGAAACCCGCTGCATCGCCCCCGCCTGACCTAACGCCCCCTGGACAAAAGCCACAGCTCACCCGCTTCACGGCCTGCAGGGAGCAGAGGGACCCTCACCTGCGCCATCATCAGAGCCCTCAGCTCTGCTGCAGGAGGACGGAGGGACGGACACTGCAGACATGCAGCCCCTCCTGCCGGCTTCTCTCAGCCCTCCCACTTCTCACATTGGCTGCTCTGGATGATGCCATGGCGGAAGGGGGGCAGGTGATGAGGAGAAGGGGGGCACTGATGAATGTAACTGTATTACATTGCTTGGCCCTGGCAGCCCTGCCGGTTCCCATGGCAACAATCAGCCCTGCCGGTTCCCATGGGAAACTCAGCTCTAAGCCGGGCCCGTTAGTTTTGCATGTGAGAATTCACTTTCCCACAGCCATGGAACAGAAGAAAGCCCTGACATGAGCTCCCAGATGCTGCGGTGAGTGGGCTGAGCTGATCCGTAGCTGCGCTGCATTGGGCACAGCCTGGTCTAGCCAATAGGCAGGTGGAATATGGCTCCGAAAATCCCTGCCTCGGCCCCGCACCCTGCTGTGTGAGCTTGGGCCTGTCTCTTCCCCTTCCTCCCTTGGCTGCTTGGATAACAAACTCTCCTGGGCAGGGACGCTGTTGTGTCTTTTGTTCCTTGCACCGCAAAATAGCGTGTAGTGTCCACATAGGCACAGGGGGTTTCCAAACAACTACATTTGCTGAATATGCACAGACGCCAGGTTTCACTACACACCCAGCACCCCTCTGGCTGCTTCTGGTTCAAAAGAAAGTGAGCGCAACTGACTGAGGCCCAGCGCTGTCCTTTTAGGTCTTTAAGTCACAGAAACCCCACTGTCACACAAGGTAACCAAAGTCCGCCCACCCCCAGCTCAGTGTTTTCTAAGCCAGCCCTGTGTTGAGAGATCACCTTTCCCCCAGCTGGTTCCTCCAGGCAGGGTCTGGGAGCAGTTTTTTATAGCTTCTTTTCCCAGAGCACCTGTGCCTAACTGAGCTGTTATTCAAATCAAATCATTCCCTCCCCAGGCACTGAGCACCACAGCACAACACACACCAGATCTCCAGCTGGTGCATGTCAGTATCTCTCTGTTTCAGTCACTGGGCCCAGGGCCCAGTCTAGGAGGGGTGCTTAACCTGCTATACTCCTTCCTGGCTAGATTATGAGCTGGGGTGAAGTGATGCCAATGGAGCAATGCTGAATGTACACGTACTGTTGCATAATTAGACTGTGGAACTCATTGCCACATGAAGATGTGGGTGCCAAATCTTTGCAAATTTCAAAAAAGGATTGGACCTTTTTAGGCATAAAAGGAGCGCCCAGGGTTAGAATAGTTAATACTGACACACGGTGGCAGGGATATTAAACCTCCAGCTTGAGGACACAGCTCAATCTCTAACTATTAGAGACCAAGGTGGGACCTAATGTGGGGGGCAGGTTACCCCACATCTCCTGCTGCACTTACATTTGTCTTTGAAGCATTGGTTGCTGGCCAGAGGCAGGGCCCTGGCTTAGATGGACCATGGATGTGACCTGATGCAGTCTGGCAGTTCTTACAGGAACTGCCCCAAGTCTGACTGATGCAGTGACTTCTGCCTGAGTCTGCAGACAGCCTGAAACAATAGCTCTGAGATACGAACTTATCTCCATGGGCACTAGTGAGATGATGCCTTAAACAGTAACATCGTTAGCTATTTCACTGCTCATTAAGGATGGGAAAAAGAAAAAGGCCGACTAATCTTATGAAGATCCGGATTAGCAATTCTTCTAGTGAGGAATGATGGACGCGCTGGGGGAGGGAGCAGACATGGAGCATGTCTACATTAAGATGCAGAGACCTGGAACACCACATGGCTTGGTTACAGAAAGGGGCTCAAGCAGTTTCATTTTCCTGACATGGGAACATGGGGCTTCAGGGCGGGTTTTGTACAAGTTTCACTAAATGGATTTTTTTTAAAATCGCACCTTTCGTGAAACCAGCGCAACCCTGAACTTACAACAAAGCCAAAGTCTCCGGGTGCATTGGTCAGTTTTGGCAAGGGGCGGCCGCTCTGTGAAGAAGGCTGGTTCGGGGGTGAAGGTATTGCCCTGAAACTCAGAAAATTCAGATTTAATTCCTGGCTTTGCCACAGACTCCCTGTGTGAGCGTGGGCAAGTCATAATGTCTCTGCGGCTCAGTTCCCCAGCTGGAAAATGGGGAGAGTAACCCTCTCGTGCTCACCGAGGTTGTAGGTTCTGTGGGGCAGAGACTGTCTCTTGCCCTGTGTCTATGCAGCGCCTGGCACAACGGGGCCCTGATCTCAGCTGGGCTCTCTTGGTGCTACTGTGTGACTATCATGGAATCATAGAAGCTGAGGGTTGGAAGGGACCTCAGGAGGTATCTACTCCAACCCCAACTAAACCATCCCAGCCAGGGCTTTGTCAAGCCGCAGCTCCGCACCTGGAGACTTTGGCTTTGTCAAGCCGCGCTGTGATACCCCCTCACCCTGTGTCCCCACACGCTCAGACGCCAGCACTGCAGAGAAGCCCCAGGCCCCAGCCCGGGGTGATCTCCATGAGCCCTCGCTCAGTTCCCATCAGCAGTGGATGAGGCCAGACTGGAGAGCTAGAGGGAGCCAACAGACTGAGGATTCAGGCATCAAACAAAAGATTAAGGCAGCCACCAGCAACCCGGCCTCTCCCGGCAGGTGATTAGGAGGGGGAAAGGGCACTGTACCCCACGGGCACCTCTGTACCCCACAGGCACCTCCGTACCCCACGGGACCCTCTGTACCCCGCGGGCCCCTCTGTACCCCGCGGGCCCCTCTGTACCCCACGGGCCCCTCTGTCCTGGAGCCACTGATGTCCCAGCTGCTGGCAGATCTGCCGGGCACAGCTCTGATTTTTTGTCTGTGGTCTCATGGGGCCTTTCTGCTCCGTCCTCCTTCCACCCCACGTGCATGGCTGCATCTGCCCCACACCTCTCACAGCCGCCCCCCTGCTCCACAGCATTCACTGTCTGTGTTTTTAACAGCTCAGTCTTATTCTGCAACCTCTTAACTGGGTGACGCAGCGACCTCTGCTGGCTAGATCCTCTCCCTCCAGCTGGGAGGTGACAAACCCCTCAGAAGAGGGGCCTGGATTCACAGGTAGCGAAGGAGCTTCCACGACCTCCCAAGGCCGTCTGGGCCAGGGTCCTACTGTTTTTACACTTAGGAAGTTTTTCCTGGCATTCAGTCTAAATCTGCAATGCTGTAGTTTGAACCCATGGCCTCTTGTCCTGCCCGCTGTGGCAAGACAGATCAACTTTTCTCCGTCTTTTTTATGGCAGCCTTTCAAGTATTTGAAGACCACTACTATGGCCCCACTTGATCTTCTCTTTTTCCAAACTAAACACACCCAGGTCCTTCAGCCTTTGCGCATACGGCTTGTGTTCCACCCCTTTGATCATCTTTGTCGCTCGCCTCTGGACCCTATCTAGTTTCTCTACGTCCTTTCTATACATTGGTGACCAAACCTGGACACACACCTCCAGCACCGAGGAGAGCGGCACCGTCACGTCCCGCGACTGGCATGCGATACCTGTTAGCCAACCTAAAATTGCATTGGCTTTTTTTCCAACCTCATCCCATGGCTGACTCACTCTGAGGCTGTGATCCACCACCCCTCCCAGCTCCTTCTCAGCTGTGCTGCTGCCAGGTTGGCTACCCTCCATTCTGCATTTGCTTTTCCTGCCCAAGTCTAGCACCTTCTATTTGCCTTTGCTGAATTTCATTTTGTTGTCTGTAGCCCAGTTCTCCAATTTATCCAGCGTCCTCTGAATTATGGTCCCGGGGATAAATTCAGACCTTCGTACTCCCCCGCAGCCGCAGCGGATCCAGTGGGAGGTTTGCACAGAGATCGAGGGGAGAACGCAGCCTCCCTGCAGTGACTTAGCTTGTATATATTGCAGCTCCAGAATAAGCTTGAATTTATTGTGTCCTGCTCCAACCGCTATTAAAAATAACTGCGAAGGGCCCCCACAAAATGGGAGGTCCAGGTAACCAACTGAATGCATGGCTGGAGATTCCCCTGGTGAAACTACCAATGTGAAGCTACAAGCACACCCCTGACAGGTGCCCAGATCTGGAGAGAAGGTATGGACAGCCATGGGGGGCAGAAGAGATTTGCCCCATCTCAAGGCCGGCTGCCACTTCATAGCCTTGTCCTGATCCTTTTCCGCCCCCCTTCCCCTTCTCAAGGAACTTCCCACACTGCGGAGGGTACAGAACTAAGCTCCGACACCCCTTAGCACGGCACTGAAGACACACACACACACACACACACACACACACACACACACACACACCCACACACACACACACACACACACACACACACACACACACACACACACACACACACACACACACACACACACACACACACACACACACAGTCTTACCGTGGTGCCCTTTGAATCTCCTCCCTGGGCATCCCGACCGTGGGAGGTTTTAAACCCTGATTCCATCTTCCGATGTTTCCCAAAGTCTACTGGTGTCTGAGCCGATCATTCCCCGTCCTGCTTCCACCGGTGACATTATAAATCACTCTAGCAATCCACTGAGACGCCATCCTCAGCCAACTTCCTCCTGCTGACTGAGCACAGAGCACACTGCGTCAGGCTGGTCGCTAACTGCAGAGAGATGAACACGGAAAGAGCCAGGACCAGCCCCACATCTTACACACGTGTCACGTAGGACCCAATAATTGAGTCACTGATGCATTCAGCTCTGCCTCTCTTCTGCTCAGATCTCCTGCTCCTGTCTACACAGACATCTCATGCAGCCCGTTGATTGCCCACAATGAACTGTAGCTGGTGGCAGAAGGGAGATAGCTGAGGTTGAAGAGGGAAGGCAATGCAGCATAGATGGGGTGGGATCATTAGCTGCTAATTTACTTGCTTTTCCCAGCTGACACCGGCGGGATGATGTTGAATCTGGCAATTTTAGCACTAAGGTAGGTTGGCTTTTTACCACCAGCATTTTTTGATGGAAATTTGGCTTTTCAGTTAAATTAGGTGGTTGGTTTTTGTAATGAAAAGTTTCTGGTTTCCCTGGAAAGGTTTCATTTTTCCTCAGAAACAGTTTTCAGCTGAATTTCATTTAATTTTATTTATTTTTTGGTTTAGAGCAGTTTTGGGGCAAAAAACAAGAAAAGTTAATGTAAAATTCAGTTTTCAGTGGCCAACCTGAAAACAAAACATGGGTCCTGTCCCCCCCCCTCCCGTTTTTCAGAAAAAGGGATTTTTTTTCCCTTGAAAATTTTGAGAACAATTATTTCTTCCCCCAGATTCGTGGAAACTTTCCCCAGGAGGGGAATAATTTCCAGCTAGGTCTATCTGCAAGCTAAAGGTTGTCAGTGTAGGAATTAAATCTGATTATATTATTTGAGAATAGCATTACGCTAGTACCACACCTTTGATAATATCAGTGTGTCATGTTGCCAGCTCTCACAATTCTCACAGGATTTGGTGCTTTTCTTATAGCTCCGGCTCCTGGAGTCAAGTGATCATATAAGAATCTAACCTAATAAGAATCTAATCATTTTATAAAGCATATTTTTAGCCTTAATGGTTCCACAGAAAAGCTTGAAAACAGAGCCAGAGTGGGCATTAAATGTTCAGAAACCACAAGTCAAATAAAAGTACTCCCTAACATTTTTAAAAAAAAACTCACAATTTTTAAGCCAAAATCATTATTTTGGGAAGAGATTCATGACTTTCGAACATTTGGGGTTGATGGTACTGATTACTGGCTGCATCAATGTATGTCCCGGTTACCTTCCAAATGTACTTCAGCCATGCAGTCTCTCTGGGCATGAAGCCAGCAACTCACATCCTAACAGTGTTTGCTTAGAAATAGGAGTTACCGTCCTCCACTCTCTGCACTGGTACCCTAGAGATTATCCCATGAAGCCTAAGATCTCCCAATGCACTTAATGGATGGGTCCCAGGGCAGCTAAAAACTCAACTCCACATCTGTGCCAGACTGCCACAAGAGAACTGTCTGAAACCACGGCTCTGTGTATAGAGCTGGGTGAAATTTTTCACACACAGAGTTTTTTCCCCCTGAGATAAATGCAGAATCAGCGACACCAAGACATTTGGCAAATTCATGTCAGTTTTGCCAAATGGTTTCAGTAAAAATAGAAAAACAAACACCAAAAAAAAAAAAAAAGTCAAAATGTTTCGTTTGGATGCTTTTTCAAGAAAATGTTTTGATTTTTGTTTTTGGTTTTTTATTTGTTTTCAGGTGACTTCTAGTTTCAAAAACTTCCTTTAAATTTATTGAGCAAATGCTCAAAATGAAAACACCACGGTTCATTCTGGATACAACAAAATGGTTAATTCGCCCCCAAATTGTATTTATTTTTCAATTTTTGTGATTTGCCAAAAATTTCAAGGTTTCATTTTCTGGTTCAACCCAAAATGAATTGTATTGTTAATATTATTTTTCAGAATTGCCATCCTATCTACAAGAGAATCCATTATTTACCCAGCTTTATCTGCATCCCCTTGAGCAGAAGACAGAGGTTTCTCGGAGTACGTCTACAGTGCAAAAAAACCCCACAAAACCCTGCAGCTGCGAGTCTCAGAACCTGGGTCTACCGACTCTGGTTTGTGGGCCTTGTGCTAGAGGGCTGTAAAATAGCCGTGTAGACGTTCCCGCTCAGACTCTGAAACCTGGGGGGGCTCTCAGGCTCCAATCTCCAGCCCAAGTGGGAATGTCTACATGGCTATTCTTAGCCCTGTCGCATGAGCTGGGGAGGTGCTACCACACGTTCTGGTTTTCTGGGGTATTTTGCAGTGTAGACGTACGCTGGAGGCCGGACAGGGCTGTGGAACGAAGTCCAGCAGGATCTAAGAGCTACCCGAAGGGCAGCGCTCAGGGCGATCTTCGACCTGCCTTCACTAACACAAGCGGAAGCGCGGCGGGTAGAAATCAGCCTGGAGAGTTCAGCTCTGCCAGCAGCAGGGGGCAGCGTGCGTCCACACTGTGCACATTTACACCCCGCAACGCCAGGCAAAGTGTGCGGAGTGTTGGCAGCAGCTGGGCTCTCTTCACTGCCGGAGCTGCCCAGCTCGTTAGGAGAGGACGCGCCCCAGGGCAGATCATCCGTCGCAGACAGGACACTGGGCGAGGGGGACGCCAGGTCCCATCCAGCCTGGCAGTGCCTGGGGAGGGCAGCCAGAGGTTCTGTAGCACTCAGTCATTTGTGTTTTCCGGCTGCTGTGTTTTGTGCCTGCTGCCCCGGCTGAGAACCCGGGCGGTGGGTGGCTCTGACCAGGGTGCAGGCGTCTGTCGCCTGCCTCTCAGCTGGGAGCTGGGACTGGCTTAGGCCCCGGGACCAGGGAGTGTGGGGGGAAGGCAGCCCCCAGGGAGCGGAGCGCTGGGTCTCTCAGCTCCTCACACTGCCCCGCAGGTCGGTGGCAGGGCTTGGAGTGAAGACGCATCCGTCGCCGTAAGGAGAGCAGAGTCTGCATCAGCACCGCTGGCATCACAACGCTGGCTGAAAGTCGGCGTAACACAGGTGCACAGATTGTCTAGTGTAGACACGGCCTCAGAGGCTGTAGTGATGGGGGCAGAGACACCCCAGCCAGACAGATGGAGCCCCTCACCCTGGGCTCAGGGCGACTGCAGCTGCACGGGGCTGGGGCAGCCATCGCCGGGGGCATGCAGCTGAGCCAGCATCAGCCCCAGCAGGGAGACGCAGCTGAGAGCCGTGGGGCTGACCAGCCCCTCCCCGCCGCCCGCACATGCTGGGGCAGTGACTCAGTTTCCTGTGCAGCCTCACACCCCGGCCCCTCTCAGAGGTGTGTGTGCTTCCGCTCCAGCAGGAGGGCGGCTCGGCCCCACACCCGCTCCCCTGGTAGCGCCATTGCTGCTCTCCATGCAGGACGAGGAGGGTGACACGGGTCTGGACGCGCGGCCCCAGGGAGGCAGCCTGGGTGGCCCTTCCCCAGCTGGGAACAAGGTAGTGACTGAAACCTCCTCCCCTCCCCTCCCCTGCTCTCCTTATCCATGGGGTGCGTGTCCCAGCAGCAGGGTCAGGGCTGGCATTGCTGCCCCAGGGAGGGTCTGGGGGAGGGCGGGGGGTTGCATGGAGCTGGGTGTTACTGGACAAGAAACAGCTCAAGGGGCTTGATCCTACAGACCCCTTACTCCCCTCTGAACACCTGGCTCCCAGCCCCCCTGCTCTAGCCCCCCAGACCCTGGATAAAACCCATGCATCTTGGAGCCCAGCCTGCCTGCTCTAACCACTAAACCCCACTCCTCCCCGACTAGGGTGGCCATTGTTGCTGGGATCCCATGCAGATTGTCACACCGGAGCCGCACACACCACGCTCTCCCCTTCCTGATGGTTGACTGGCCGTCCCCTAGGGGTGTAGCTGGGAACTGCATGCCCAGAGGGGAGATCAGTCTCACCCCAGCCCTCTGAGCTGTCTTCCTCTGTCTGTATAAGGTGTGCAGGCACTCACTGGATCCTGGACTGGGAGGAGGCGTTGATCCCTCTGGAAAACCACTCGCTTGCACATGTGCTGGGCCCGATCCTGGTCTGGGTGGTCGATCATTGGCCCGAATCTGACCCTGTCTAGAGAGCTCAGATTTTTTTACACTGTGCCCCTCACCCAGGCATCAGGGCAGCTGATCCCTCTTGGGGGGGTGTCCGCTGCTGGGTGAGAGCTTTCATGACAGCGCCAACCTCCGCTACAGCAGAGAGGAAATTCTGGCCGAAGCCTCTGACCATCACCCCATCAACCATCTGGCTCTCAACTTCCTGTGTGATATCACAGCCCAGCCCCTCACCTCCACCCCCACAACTCCCAGCCGCACCATTTCCACCTCCTCTCACTCAGGGACGATGGAGGACGAGGAGGGCTACATGGCACTGAACCTGCGGACCAAGAAGGGCGGCTCGGGTGGTCCGTCCCCAGCCGGGACCCAAGGTAGGGATTTCAGCCCCTCGTCCTCCCTGTGGTCTCCATGTCCCGGAAGCTGGGTCAGAGCAGGGGCTGGCATCCCGATGGGCAAATTATGTTACGGGGTGGATTAGTGCCATAGATGGAGGTAAAGAGCATGGGGGGTCCTGCAGCCTCCGATCACGTGAGAGAGGGAGCGCGCCCCTCTAGAAGCCAAAAAGGTGGGTCAAATAGGGGAAACTGAGGCATGGAACAGGGAAAAGCCTTTGATGAGGACATACCAACTAGACCCCACTCCTTTTCAAGAGCTGGGAATTGAACCCAGGAGTCCTGGCTCCCAACCCTCCCCTGCTCTAAACTATTAACCCTCACTCGCTTCCGAGAGTTGGGGCTAGAACCCAGGAGTCCAGGAATCCAGCCCTCCTGCTCCAACCTACTAGATCTCATTTCCTGCCCGTATCTGGTAATAGAAACCAAGTGGGGTGTGCGGGAACTGCAGAGCAATGGGGCTTGGGATTCATGGAGCAGAGCCCTGCTCTCAGAGCAATTGTTTCAGGTTCTCTGCAGACCCAGGCAGTGTTGCTGCGTCAGTAACACGCGGGTCACATTTCCCCAGCCGTGAGGACTAAAACTGTTAAACTTGTAACAGAAAAGACTAGCAGGATCTTATTCAGGGCGACAAGGCAACAGGCCCCATTTATTGTACATGTAAGAATAGCAAAAAGCCGTCACATTCACACACACGTTCCTAAAGTTCTGCACGCTGGTGTGATATAATTACCAGTCCTTTTATGTTTTGTTCAAGCCAGTCTAGTGGCCAGCAAGTTTGGGCATAAGGAAGGAGCCAGGCCTCTGTCAGACGTGAATCTGATGCTCCAAGATGACAATTGCAGAACGAGACCCAAAGTTTCCATGTTTTTACCCATCTTTGATACTTGCTGCTCTCATGTCAGTCTATGGGCCTGGCTGTGTCCTGCTGCCCTGGGTTCAGTGTAGCTGTTAATCACCAGCTAATTGCAGGCATGACTGTTCTCTTAGTTCTGTGCTTTCCTTCTTCCCAGGGTGGATCCTTATGTAATTTAGGGTCCTTTATTTGCAGGGTAGGGTCTTTGGTAGGTATTCTTGGGCCTTCAGGGTTAGGATGGGGCAGTCGGTGTCTTCACTCCCCTTTCTGGTGGCAGAGCAGTTTAGGTTGGTGTCTTTTCATGCCCTGCACATACATTCCTGACTCACACACAGAGAATTCATCCAGATAATTTTAGGTCCCATAGTACAAGTTTCAGGAAAGCGCTCACTTCAAGAAACTGACACGATGGAGTCCACTCATGCCCCACTAACAGCGCTGTGCCATTATCATAACAGTAAAGGGAAAATTTCTCTCTACCTGCATCTCACTTGTACACTAATATCTACAGCTCCTGGGGATGGCTCACATCCTCCCCCTTTTGCCCCTTCAGTTCCAATGTACTGAGTGGGTCACCCCTTGGAGAATTGTCTCCGGGCGACACACCGACAGGCATTCTGAGCTTGTGCTTTCAGTTTAAGATACGATTTTCTCATCCAGCAGCAGATTATCACAAGGCATAAACAGCTGAATAGTAAAAGGATCAGCAATGGGTGGCAGATGATGGATCAGATCCCTCTGGCTGTGGGTGCCCGTCCCATGAGGGCATTTAGAAAGACGCGTATTGGTCTTTTTTTGTTGTTGTTTAAACAGGGATCACGTGACGTCCACCAGAGCATCAGGGAGGGGTGCAGAGTCAGGCAAAGAGAGAGCAAAAAGCCCCCTCCCCTCCTGGCTTAGTTCTCCCGTAGCTGCGCAGGCCTGCAGAAAGGCCGACTGATTTTGGCTACTGCTAGCAACAGATATGCTCATCCACATTTCCCCACACAGTTCCCTGCCTTGGAAGGTCACTTTTTATAGAAGGGCCTTTCCATACCTGCCCTCACCTTTCGTCTGGATGCGCCCGAGCTGTGATCCGAGGAAAGCGCAAGGCTCTCACCTGAGACCTGGCAAATGATCTTCTAGGCATCCCACGCTCAGCAACCAGCCCGGCAACTGACGAGCGTCATCTCCCCGTGGAGAGAGGGGTGACAGGTTCAGCATATTCCCTTCCAGGACAGAGCGAGGGCGGCAGTAGCCACTGGCTCCTCTGGCAGGGAACGTTCCCAAATTTTGCACCGGACCCAGCATCCCATGAGCTGCTAAAGAGAACCTCTGTTATTTGGAACCCCAAAATCACTACCATGGGACACAAAGCCAAATCCAAGATCCCCATGTCAGTGGGGAGCCATTGCAACAATACCTCACACTCATCTCTTAGATCCTGGCCAGTTCTTGCAAATACCCACTTTGACATTCTGAGGCACAATAACCAGGACTCTGCGCCCTTCCTGTCTGGCTGTGCAGCCGGTTCTGCACATTAGGATGGACAAGCGACATTTGTAAACCAGTCAAACTCATTGCAAGTGGCCCAGGTTTCACAGCAGAATAAAAAGCGTTCACCACTTTTAACTGAGTGTATCTAGCTTCAGGCACTTGACATTCAAAATCACATCCCCTACTCGCTACAATACCACAAAAACATCTGTTTCCACGAGGATTATTATCTACTTGATGTGTGTCGCTAACAGGAAGCAGAGAACACCAGCTTCTGAGACACACACAGTGATCACCTGCGTACACAAACAGTTATTAGTGGCAAAAGAGTTAACAGCACAGTGGCATTTGTCTTCTGCGGTTTCCAAACACACATCCTGTGGCTGGAAGCATTCATATTGAATTTCACTTTTTCTTTTTAAACAGGCTTCCAATTTTACTGGGTTTGTTTGTTTGTTTCCTGGTCATCTTCTACCAGCCACAAAACAAAGCCCTTGATCTTTTTTACCTGACTCCTCGCTATAGGTGCTTCAAGATCTTCCATACATTCCTGACTCACACACAGAGAAGTCATCCAGATAATTTTAGATTCAATAGTACAAGTTGCAGGAAAGCGCTTCTTTCAAGAAACTAACAAGATGGAGTCCACTCATGCCCCACTAAACAGCGCTAGGGCATTATCATAACAGCAAAGGAACAATTTCTCTCTACCTCTATCTCACTTATACACTAGAACAAGGAATCTACAGCTCCTGGGAATGGCTCACAAAAATGGCTTTGCTCTTTTAAATAAAAGGTCGGACTCTGGTACAATCACCTGACTCTAGAAGCTGGGGCCTGAGGATAGGATTTAGAGCGGCTGGGCCTGAATCCAGCCTGGCTTTGCTTGTGTTTCATTACAGGTTCCCGTCAGTGGCCTCACTGGCCTCAGGTCGCGCTAGGGGTTGGGAATATCATCCTGGCACTGGCTGTGCTATTGCTGGTGGTGTGTGGTGAGTCGCCAAAGGCTGTATCTTTATCCATCCAGGTGCGTCCGTCTGCAGCGTGGAAGCTACAGTGGGGGAGGGACAGCCAGGACCATTGAGAGGTGGAAAATTTGAAACTGATGTTCATTCACACCAGACCCAATTAGCCTGCGGAACTCACTGCCACTAGCTCTCATTCAGGCCATGAGTTTAGCAGGGCTCAGCGTAGGATCAGGACACTTACACAGGGAACAAGAAGAGACAGAGGGTTAGAAAGCAACCAAGAGCTTTGACAGGGGCTATAAACTCTTCTGCTTCAGCGCATCAATCAACCGCTAACGGCTGGGCAGGGAGGGTCCTAGTCTGGGTTTTGCTAGTTCCTCGGAAGCAGCTGGGGCTGTCTGCCCTTGGAGGTGGGATACCAGGTTAGACGGGGCCCCAGGGCTGATCCAGTCGGACAACCCCGATGCAGCCAGTTCGGGGGGTGTTTTGATGCTGAGAAAGGGTGGCAACACTGGCTGGGTTTGCAAAGGGGCCCAAGGGATTTAGGCACCTGATTCCCAGTGACTTTCAATGCTAGACATTTTTTTAGAACGTGCCCCTGTGGAGCTGCCCCGAAGCCCATTAGAGTCAGAGGAGAGGAGGCTGAAGGGGCTTCGGGCCAGGTCCGGTGTCTCTGCACGATTCTCTGCTGGTGCTTTTACCCAGCAAACCCCGTAACATCGACCGGTCGCTCTCACTCAAACCGACGCTGCTTTGCAGTTTCCAAGCTGGCGTCCGAGAAGGGACAGACCCCGGCAGCCCCCGATAGCCACGGAGCTGGGAGCGGAGACACATCGACACCCCCTGGGAGCAGAGACACCTGCACAGCAGAATGCAGCGCCCGGCTGCAACGCGTTTCCGATCCCAGCTGACCCAAAGTCTGTGCCACCCGGCCCAGCCCGGCCCAGCAGGTAACCCCGGCTCGTGTGTCTCTGAGCTGCCCTCCGCCCCGGGCGCTGCCCGTGGAAACCCAGCTGCCGTCCCAGGCTGTGGGGCTGGTGCAGATGTAAGCGGGGGAATGTGGGGAACTTCCCTTGCTTGGACACTGCCCCGGTAGAGTTGGCTAGCAAAAGGATCTGAGTCCCTGCTCCCACTCTCTTTACCCAGAGGCCCCACCTGACCTCGAGGGCTCCCCTCCCGCTCCCCTGTGTGGTGGGGTGCCTGTAACCCCGACAAGGCTGGACCCAGGATTCCAGGGGCTCAACCCCCAATCTTGCCGTGGTCCCCTAGGGCAGGGGTTGGGTGTCCCCACTCCGGGTCTAACTCCGCGCTGGGCGCTTCCCTGACCCACTGATCAGTGCACACACTGCAAAGCAACACAATGTGTTACACAAACAGCAACCAAATCAAGTATACAATAAGAAAAGAGGAGAAGGGTGAAAGGCAAACCCCCAGCACTGCCCCTGGCCCGGGGCACCACGCACAGGGTCTGTGGGGTGCACAGTCTGTCACACGTCGCAGACCCACTGTCCAGGCCCTGGCTACGCTGCAGGGATGCAGAGTCAGCCCCTGCTCTGCCAGGAGCCGCACACTCCCAGAGTCCCCTTCGCTCTGCCCAGCTGCTCACCACACCCGGCTCCAGACGGCTCCTGCCCCAGCTCGCTCTGCTCCATGCAGCTGTGCTTGGCTCTGGGATGCCCCCTGCTCTGCTGCTGTGGGTCGGGTCAGCTCGGCTCCATTCAGCTTTTCTGTGCTCCTCTTCCAGCTGCTGCTGCTTTGTCCTTAGCTCCCCTCAGTTCTGCCCCAGCCATGCAGCTGCAGCTCACACCCAGGGCTGGGCTTCCCTGCACCCTCCTGGCTCCCTCATTGGCCTGCCCGCCCTGTCAATCAGGCTGACCTGAGCTGGCCTCTCCCCACTGGTCCTGGGGGCTGTGTCTGTCCCAGGGTCCTGCTTCCAAAAGACCCACTACGTTTCAGTGAGGGGCTAATAGACCCTTTACACAGAGCAGGGACACGCCGCCCCCTGCTGGCTGCACCCACCTACCCCTCCTCCCCCCCAGCCCCACTCGGCCCATGCCCGTCCCATGCCTGACACGCCGCCCCCTGCACTCGGTGCCCGTCTGTCACTGCAGCCGCCTCGGCTGGGGCTGGGCGTGGGGCTGGGCCGAGACCGTGTGGGGCAGCGACATCTAGTGGCCGTGCCAGGTACACACAAGTGGGGACCCCACAGGCGGGTTTTGAAATAATCCAGCACCGGGATGGCCACGTTTGCAGAGCGGCGTCGGGTCCCAGCGGAGAGACTGTGTCATGGACTCACCGTCCCTCCCCATCCCCTGACAGCCCTGGGATCCCACTTCCTCTGCTGGGCTCCCCAGCCCCCGCATCCCCTCCCCTCCCCTCCCCCATACCCGGCTAGATTTCCACTAACACGTCTTCCGTTGTCCTAGCCCCTTCTAGGCCACTCTGGCCTGTAAAGTGGCTTTGCAATGGATGCAGACACCCCATGAGACCCCCCCCTGCACAGGCCTCCCTAGATGATGTGAAGCTGGGATAAGGGCCCTGCACCTGCCCTGCTCCCAGCCCCCTGTGTAGGGGGCAGACTGGGGATGTGGCTAGAGCGCAGTGCACTGTGGGTATTCTCTGCTTCCCAGGGCCCACAAGGCAGCAATGGATAAGGCAGAGCAGCCCCGAGGCTGCTCTAACTGACACCAGGAGCCAGGCAGGGGCCTGCACAGCCCCAGATTTCAGGCAGCACAAAGTGGATTTAAAAACATTTTACCCCCATCCCTGCCCCAGCTGCAGGAAGGGGGTGGCCAGGACTGAGGCTCGGGGTGCTCAGAGCATTAGTGACGCTTCTCTCTCTCCAGGGGGCTCTGGGTGCAAACTCTGCCCCACGGACTGGAGGTTGCGCGGGGACAAGTGCTACTGGGTCTCCAGAGACAGTAACACGTGGAGCAAGAGCTGCGCCGACTGCTCAGCGAGGGGCTCTCAGCTGCTGGTGATCCGGGACCGGGAGGAGCTGGTAAAGGGACGATAACATCCCGCTGGAGCTGCCCCTGCAGGGATGGGCCCTGGGAACAGAGGCCAAGGGGCTCATTCAGATACATTTTCAGGCTTAGATTTTCCTGGCTGCCTAGGGTGTTTGGACACTCCCTTCCCATTAATTGTTAATAACAGGGTGTCTGAACCCCTTAGGCATCTTTGACAAGCACAGCCTACATCACTAGCCTGAGGATCCGGGGGGGAAGGGGAGGTGGGAGGACAAAGGCGGCTCTCAGCCACCGTTAGCCTCCCCACTCAGTGTGTGCCAAACGCAGCTCAGCTGGACGCAGGGGCTGGGTGTGAGCGAGCGAGGTATGTGAAGGGAGGGATGGACAGACAGCTGTGCATGGGGATTGCCAGACGGACACGACAGCCTGTAGTTGTGGGGCTGACGTAGATGCAGACTTGGATGTGCAAGACCAGAGAGTTACACTCACCAGCTGCCTGTCGCACGCTCACTGCAGGAGTTGCTGAAGGACCTGACCCAAGGCACAATTCGTCTCTGGGTCGGACTGTCCGTCCCCTCCCCGCAGAAGGCCTGGGCCTGGCTGGACGGCTCCCAGCTGGATCTCACCCCGTGAGTGATTCCTTGAGTCAAACACTTTCCCTCCCCTCTGCGGGCGGAAGGGGCCGGGGGAGGTTTGGGGGAAGGTCGGGATCTCAGCCGGGCTCAGTGTCAGACAATGCTGGGACCCAGGAGGGGTGATGGGGAGCCCGGCTGAGAGGGGGGCTGGGCGGGAGCAGACAGGGCCGTGGGGCAGGGAGACATTTGTGCGTCCCCCAGCGCAGAGGTGGTGGCTGGAGCCCTGGGCCCAGGCCGGAGCAAAGGGTCCAGGCCAGAGCCCTGGGGATCCTCTGGTGCATGGGACAGGGGAGGAGGGGAGAACAGGGCAGCCAGGGAGGCAGGAGGGGAGGTGGAGGGGGCAGCGTCTGCACAGCCCTGTAGGGAAGAGATGAGGAGCAGGAGAGGGGGATGGGCAGGGTCTAGCGCAGCAGGAGGATGAGGATGGAGCAGATCCCTGGGATCTGGGCAGGGAGAGGCCGTTACAGACCCCGGCCAGGCCCCTGACAGCGGTGGAGAGGGGGCAGCCCCCCAGGGCAGAGCTGGAGGAGAGGCCGGCCGCGGGTCCTGTTAGAGCAGGGAAGAGCCGCCAGCGACTGAGTGTGATGGACCCACCCGCGCTGACAGGGGCCCTCTGCTTTGTCCTGCAGATTCCCGGAGCTAGGCCAGGCTGAAGAGAACAGCTGTGGGACGGTGAAGGGGAATCAGATTCGTTCGGACAGCTGCAGCTCTGCATTGCAGTGGATTTGCCAGCGAGATGCCGTCCTGCTCTGAGCAGGGTACAGCAGTGACCTCAGGGGGCTGCACCGTTAGCCCCATTTCACCCCTGGGAAACCGAGACACAGAAACTGACTGGCCCAGGATCACACGGAGAATTGGTGGCAAAGAGAAAAATGGAACCCAGGAGTCCTGGCTCCCAGCCCCCTCCCTCTCACCCACACGCCCCTCCCCTCTCACAGAGCTGGGGCTAGAACCCAGGAGTCGTGGCCCCCATCCCCCCTCCACCTATAGGACAATGACTCCACACTCTGCCATTGCACATTGCAGCAGGAGTTGCAGGGCTGCAGAGGCAGGGATGGAGCCATCGGGACTAAGGCTCTGCACAGTCAGGGGGAAATTTATCCCAGCTCCCGGCACTGGGAGAGAGAAATCTGCCCCGGGGCGGGTAAATCCGCACAGCTCCAGTGTCTTCAAGCTAGTGGCCAGCTGGGGATCCTGGCCCAGGGACTCCAGCCTCACGGGGTCCCAGAGCTCAGGCTCCAGCCATTAAACTGCCAGTGCCTTAGCACAAGGCCACAGCAGCTGATCCAGGCCAGCCCCAGATACCGACCTGCCGTGTAGACACAGCCTTTGTACTCCACTTTGTACTGCCGTGTAGACACAGCCTTTGTGCTGCACTTTCCCCAGCTGTGAAACGTGGATGGTCCTGACTTTCCTTTGTGACGCATGGTGAGATCTGCTGACAGCGATAGGTCAGAGGCAGTAGCAGTGGGGGTGCTGGCCCCTGGGGGCCCCACGCAGGAATTTTTTCGGACCCCCCCCATACTCAGACAAGTTCTTATCATAAAATGTGAGCAGGGCCCCTGGAGCTGCTGCAGCCCCTACAGAATCGCTTCGTTTGCTCCTGCCTGGCACCGGCTCCGCTAGTGATTATGATCAACACACGCACATTAAAGCTTCCTGTGAAACCGCCCAACCGCTGAGTGTGCTGCTTCTTGACGGGCCCCGGAGCACGGAGATCCCTGGCTTGGGATTCAGGAGCCCTGGGGTATTCCTGCCTCTGACCCGTCACGTGACTGTTGACACGGCATTTGCCTTCTCTGTGCCTCAGTTTCCCCTCCCAGCCTCTGTCCTTGCTATTTAGATTGTGAACTCCTTGGGGCAGGGCCTGGCTCACTGTGTGTCTGTGCAGAGCCCGGCCCAACGGGGCCCTGATCTCAACTGGTGCCTAGAGCTGCTGCTGTCATACAAGATGCTGGGCAGGGTGGTTGGGGCGTGTCTGCAACTGTTCACACTTTGTCTAAGCAGGAATTGTTCCCGGGATTGTGCATGGCCAGAACGAACAGCCCAGCTGTGTGATCTCACCCATTGCAGGAAGCTCAGGACACACATGGCCTTTCCCAGGGAGGAGACATCAGTGCTGAGCCCTGCCCTTTATAGGCAGAGACTGGAGAAAAACCCTTCCCCCATCAGCGCCCTTCTCTGAGAGAACATCACCCCCCATGGGCAGAATTTCCCCTCCATCGGGGCAGCCCCTTCTCCAGCAGGCAGAGGGGAAGACAAGGACACAGCAGGGGGGCTGATCCCCTTCCAGTTTCCACATCAAAAGATTCACTTCTCTGTGCCAGCGCGAGGAGCCTGGCCTTTTGTCCCCCAGGCCTTCCTCTTCCGCCAGCCCTGACGGACAGGGCAGTTGCCTGTGCTAGCGTATGGATAGTGTATGTGTAAGCGGGGAACGGTCCCATTACTGTGGGGAACTTTCCAGTCTCATACATGACCCCGCTGGAGTTGGCTAGTGAAAGGATCTGAATCCTGCTCCCCCTCCCTTTACCCAGAGGCCGGCCTGACCTCGAAGGCTCCCCTCCCACTTTCCTGTGGGGTGGGGTCCCTGGAACCCCAACAAGGCTGGGCCCAGGATTCCTGGGGGCCTCAACCCCCAGCCTTGTCTGGGTCACTTAGCTCAGGGGCTTGGGTACTCCCACTCCGGGGGCTCTCCCTGCACTAGACATTTTCCTGACCCACTGATCGATGCGTATGGTTCAAAGCAAATGCCATTTATTAAATGCTGCAGGGACAGAGAGAGTCAGACCCCTGCTTTGATGGTGGTCACACCCCCCCAGGCGCTAGGGGGCAGGGCCCTTCTCCCCAGCGTTGTCCCCATTGGGGTCATGCTCCCCCTCGAGGTTACGGTCACTTTGCTTTGCCTTCTGTTTTCTCCGCTCATTTGCTGCAGATCCAGCGTTGCTTCTTGGAGCAGCTGGAACTGGAAATACTGTTGCCGTTAATAAAAGCACACGTTTCTGCTCCTGCTATTGGAAACCTGCAACAGCAACAAATACATAATTTTGAAAAAAAAAAAAGCCTACACAACCATTAGATCAGTTTCACCTAGCAGTGAGAATCCAGCCCTGAGCAAGTCACTCAAGGTAGGAACTAAACCCAAATTCCCCAGGTCACAGCCCAGGACCTTAACCCCAGGGCCAGTCTTCCATTTTAAACGCGAGCTGCATCATTCACTGAGTTAACAGAACTGAGAGGGACTCACCAGTGGTTGAATTCGGTGCCGTTGGTCCATTTCCAGGGCTGGCCCGGTTCCCTGTGGAGGCCGATCCAATAGTCAGAGGGGCCTTTATAGCGCATCATGAAATCCTGTGTTACCAAAATAAAAATCAATGTGCATTACACACCATGGCAGGTGTGCACTGGATTCTCTGAGCTGCTACGCAGGGTGCTGGGCAGGTGGTCAGGGCTGGGAATTCTACACCAAGAAATGACAACCCAGACTCACAGACAACACCCACCCGCTCCATGAACTCCAGGGAAATCAGTCCAGGTGTGGACATCATGCTAAGACTAGTCTGTTGTCGTTAGCAGAGCTGGCGGGAGATTTTCCATCAAAATATTTCTGTGACGGAAAGTGTGTTTTCTGCAAAAATGAATTTTTCCAAAGGTAAGTGTTAATTTTGCTGACATTTTTCAATTTTCCATTTTCCAATTGTTTCAGGTCAGTTCAACATCAGTCTGTAGCCAGCTGAGCTACCAGGGTACCTCATGAGAGCTGTAGTTCGGGTGCCTCCTACCTCCATTCTCCTCTATGAGTTGGTTCCCCCAGACTACATCTCCTATAATGCACCATAATTTTCCTATTGGCTGAGCTACCTGGTGCATCATGGGAGATGTAGTCCAGCCAGGGACCCTGGCACACAGAAGTGAATGGGGGCAAAAAACAACCAAACTACAACTCCCACGAAGAATCACAGACGATGTTGAATGTTGAACCAGGCTGAAACAAAACACTCAGCTAATCTGGGCTGTAGAAGTGGCGGTGGGAAGTTGCCCTAAATTCAAGCAGCAGCTGGGGCCATGTCAGCCCTAGGACAAACCCAGCATAAAACCGCCTTTGTCACCCCGTCCTGTGCAGCTCACCATTTCCTGCTGGGTGTCGATCACAGCCAGGGAGGCCCCGAATGCAGAGCAGTTGCTCTGGCTGGAGGTCCAGTTCGCTTCAGCCTCAGAGAAATAGTAACACTTCCCTAGGTACCCGACCCAGCTGTCTGGGCATGGCTTATGTTGCATTGCTGTGGATGAGAAAGTAACAGGGTAAAAGATTTGCTCTTCTCCCTCTGCGGTCATGGGAACAAGTCCTTCAGTGACACCACAACAGGGAACACCATGCATGCACGCACACACACATGCACACATAGAGTCTCCACAGTGGAAGGTGGAGTTTGAACCTAACCATGTTTCCCTTTTCCAGCCCATCTCATTCGCTGCGGCCCCAATTTTGCCTCCTGCCAGACTCTGCCATTGAGACACTTGATTGCACCTGCACAACTGGCACTTCGGCACCTGCATGGCCAGGGCTGGTCTGGGGGGAAGGACACCAGGGCCGGGTGCTGTGGGCACAAAATTGTACTTTCTAAAGCAGGCCCAGTGGGAGAGGCCACTTATGCTATTCGTAGAGTGACATTTTAGCCACCAGCCAGGCGTGCAAGGCGCTGACCGTTCTCGGGATGGACGACTCATCATTCCGCTTGCTGCTTTTAGCCGTTTTAGGCCTTTGCAATAAACACAGACTAACTGGGCAGCTGGGAGAGTGGGGGTGACACGGTGACTCGCAGCCCTGGGTAACCAGCTGTGTTCAGGTGACACGGCAGCACCAGCCCATAGCCAGTGGGAGCTGGGCACTGGGGGTGGGGAGAGCCCAGAGAAAAGCCCAGGGCTCAGCAGAGTCTGATGTGACTATTGCAGCAGGGCTGGGCTGTGGGGGGGGAGGGGAGAAGAAGACGGGTGGGATTGTGACATTTCCAGCACTGAATGTAAGACACAGAGACGGGGTCACTGCGGGCTCCAGACTCAACTGGCGGGACAAACTTGCCGATGCCGATGCCGATGCCTATGCCAATGCCGATGCCGATGAGAATTCTCCAGTGATGACTTGCCCATGCTTTTAAGCAACACAGCAAACCTGTCATAGAAAAAGCCGTTAATGCTCACGCTGGGGCGACAGCAGGAGGGCTGGGCCCTGCGACCATGAACAGCATCAGCTGGAGCTGCTTTAAAACCAGGATATTTTGCAGATGCAGCAAGAAGTTGAGAGGATGAAGGGCAATTTTTCATCCCAATGGGCTGTGGCGCTTGATGTGGGGTCTGCCCAGCACCCCTGGGTCCGGCGCTTCCCTCAGCAGTCAGCCCTCGCCGTAGCCTATGGCCCTGGCTGGGCCCGGGGGGTCTTCACCCCTTCTCTGGGCAGAGCTTTGGCTGTTCCAGCTGCAGCCGGTGGGGGGTGTCCCAGCCCAGCCTCTATTTCAGACACCAGCCCAGGGCCCTGCTGGCAGCAGCCTCCCGCTGCCGGCTCCCCTAAACCACTACAGACTTTACCCTGGGCTGCTCCCCCACGCTGCCCCCCCGGGCTTTAGTAGCCACCCTCCTGGTAGTGGCAGCTTTCCCCATCTGTGGTTCTGCCCCCCTCATCTACCTCGCCTCACCTCGCCTCGCCTCTGCTCTGCTCTAAACTCCCCCAGCCTCTGACTGGAGCAAGAGCTTTGAACAGGTCTTAGGTGGGGCCTTAATTAGCCCCAGCTGGTCTCATTGACCTAAGGTTACCCCTTCCCAGCTGGCTGGGAACAGGGCTCTGACTTATCTGAGGCTCACATATCTGCCGGCAGGAGCAGTGGGCGCTGGCCGGGGTTCTCTGCTCAGTGTCCCCTTCCGGTTCCCTCTGTTTCACCCTTTAACCCTCACGCCCCGTCCTGTTTTTTCATTAGTTGTCCCCACCAACAGTTGTGTCCTGGGCTCAGTGACTCCTCCCCTTAGGCTGGGGGAGGGGCCTTTAGCAGTGGCCCGCCCACTTCCCGGACTACAAATATGTGACTCTCCCATAGCCACTTGGCCAAACCTTATCACACCAAATAAGAGGAAAGTTTCCCCCCGCCTCCCTTTTATGTGTTTTTTGTTTCCAGAGATTTCCCCTGCCCAGTGAAAATGTTTCCAATGAAAAAATGTTTATATAAAAAGGAAGAGAATTGGGGGAGGGAGGGGAAGCAGACCCTGAAATTTTAAATACAAAATTGATTCTTCTCCTATTTTCAAACAGAAAATTGCTCCTAAAACAAAAATGTTTCCATCTGAAATGAAGGTTTGCATTGCTTCACCTTGAAACCGTGAAAAATTTGAACAAAAAAAAAGTTGTGGGGAAAAATGGTCCTGTTCAATTCAGCATTTTCCACCCAGAAGATGTTGATGGAAATGTGACCAGCCTGTCTAGCACTGAAGGAGAAAGTGGAGTGAAGATGTAGGGATTTAAGCAGGGATCTCGGGATCTAAAGACACAGACGGCTCCTGTCTGAGCTAAAGGCTTTCAGCCTGTGGTCTGCAGAATCCTGGGAGTCTGGAAACTGGGTCTGGGATTTCCAAAGAGGTCTGCACCACCGGTCAAAATATTTTAGGGGGACACAGATGGGAAAAGGTTGGAAAACAAACACGGCAGTAGTGTATTGCAGGGAATAGCTGACTTAAGTCTCCTTTACATGGCCCAGCCACAAGGGGGAGACAAAGACCATCAGGTGAGTCAATGCAAGTTCTATGTGGACAGGAGAGGTGTGAGAAGATCCCAAAGAGGTGACTCTACCTGCACAACAAGCACAACAAGCACAACAAGGACAACAAACGATGGTCACTAGAGTTGTTCCCATTTGTTTTGTTTCGGTTTCCTGGGAACCCAGGATTGGATCTGAACCTTTCTGCTCAGGAGGAGACAACGACCCATCCGACATCTCCACTGTCTGGGAACGAGACGTGGACTCCAGAACCGGAGACATGCTCACACGTGAAGCACCTTCCTGCCGTCACTAAGGCCCTGTTCACAGTGGGTCTGGCAGTGCTGGCCCAGCCCTTCTGAAGCACAACTTCAAGGCAGCTCCCTCGATTGCGGCTCAAGCGCAGCTTGGCTACGTGCAGTGATCAGAGAAACCCCCTTTCAAATGTAATTTGATTGTGAGTTTTGCCCGAATACCCCAACCAGCCAGGCTGTGAGTGACTGTATTTGAATGAACTGAGGTATCCCTGACACTGCTTTTATCCCCAGGGTCACCCTGGCCTTAGCAGGCGCTGACCAAACCAATTCCAGGTTGCTGAATCATCTTTGTTTGGTTTCTTTCCACTGAAGCCCCGTCTGCTCTGTATTTGAGGGTTTGCCTGTGGGGAGAAGGGTCAGGGTTATTCTGGCTCAGCACATAGCCCGGCACAGCAGGGTGGTTTACAGCTGACAGTGCTAGCACTGCCCTGGTTTCATAGAATCCTGGAAGATGAGGGTTGGCAGGACCTCAGGGGGTGTCTAGTCCAACCCCCTGCTCAAAGCCGGGCCAACCCCTTCTCCACAGCCATTTTCATCTGAAGGATCCCAAAGCACTTGACAAACGTAACCACACGGATGCATGTGCTGGACTGGAGTTACCGCCATGTGCAGAGAGCAGGGCAGATCCCCGGCTGGTGTGAATCCCTCTGGAGTTAATGGGGCCAGACGCCCAGCTCTGTGTCATTGTGTCTGTTTGTGCAGTTGTTACAGACACACCTGAAGTGACAGCAGTGATCGCTTCCCCCTAATGCAAGTAGTTTACAAGAAGTAGTTATTGTTCAATGGGAGAGCCTGGAATGTCACATGCGGTTGGGCCATTCCCGCTTCCTGCCCTTGGGGGATGCCCCATGAAGTCCCAGCACCACGGCAGGACAGAGACTGGGAGAGCAGCACCAGACACAGAGATTCCCAGCTGAGCCTTCTGAGAGCAGCAGAGCTGTCAGCTGAGTAGATCTGAGGTGAGCACCCCATCTTCCATAGCCGCCAGCACCCAGCTGGTTTGGAACAAGGGCAGGACACCGCTGCAGTGCACAGTGATGGAATAACCTGCCCCCAGGACAGATTCCTCCCACACCCCCTTGGTTAGAAGCTGGGGCTTGCACCTTGCCACAGGAGGGTTTAGAGCCCTTCCCACTCCAGGTTACTTTGCAATACTGACTGTGATAACGCTGGATGGTCCCGTTATCCCTCTAAATGCCAAGAGCTGGCAGGGTTCAGAAAAGAGGAATGATCCAAGAGATCTTGTGGCAGGGAGTTCCACAGGCTAGCTGTGCCTTTTGTGAAAACGCATTGCCTCTGATCAGCAATTTGCTGCACTTTTGAGGCGGAGGGAAGTGGTGCAGATCCGGCTTTTGAGGGGAACAGAACGAGAGGCGTTGCAGAACGGTCTTGACAGCATCTGGCCCATACTGGCAATGAAATGTTTATTGGCCAATCAGCTGGGCAATAAATGAACGGCTACAACAATGCACCCAATAAAAGGCAGCTAAACAAACAGCCCCGGCTTCTCACAGCTCCCTGGGGGTAACAGCAGATCAGTGGGTAATTGGGGAAGGGGGCAACTGCTACCTCAGCCAGCTGGGAAGTGCCTAATAGTCGTATTTTGGGTTATAAAATGCTGCAAAGGCAGGAATGTGGGCGGCAGAAAATGCAGCAGTTTCTCCAATACCAGTCTCCTGGGCGCATGCAGGGAACCCGTTTCTCCCCTGCCCGACCCCTCGGATGGTCACTGCCCCCTGCCTAGTGGGTATAAAATGCTGCCAGGTTAGAATTCTCCCCTCCCTGTTACACACTCGCATCAACGTCAACCCAGTAGCAATTGCAGCTGGTCTGTGATGGTGCCAACAAATCACCAAAGGTGCGTCTACACTGCAAACCCAGCTCTGTGGGACCCGGGCTGCTGGACTCGTTGTGTCCGAGCCCCTGCTTGAGAATCCACATTTCATTATAAACCTGGGCTTGCAATTCCTGGCCCTGGGACCTTCTAATGGGTCTGCAGCTTGAGCTGCGTCCACACTGCGAAATGACAGGGCTTGGAGCTGAACAGAATTCAGGTGCAGATCCAGACTGCAGGTGGGTGCTAGGATCCCAGACCTGAATCAGACTGATTGGTGGTGTGTGTGGACAGAAGGGGGTTTGCGCTCAAAGCTGAGTCAGAGCCTGCGCTTAGCGTGTGGTGTAGACACACCCTGAGGGTCGCTTTCTTCCAGCAGTCTGCAAGAAATTACCAGGCTAAGGAAAGCAGCGTTGTCCTCAGATTTTGGTCTCTGCCACTGCAGAGCTGTCTAGAGCTGCCCCCAACCTCCTCCTGTGTCGCTTCTCATTGCGCAATTAAAGGAGCAGCTCATCTTCCTCACAGCGCCCCTCTGCCCTGCTCCCAGGATCCAGGCTACACAGATCGTGGTGAGTTTCATTTGCAAATCACATATTAGATCCTTGCAGACTAACAGCACACACACACATCCCGCCCCACACACACACACGCACACCGCCACACACACACAAGGGCAGCAATTTAATAATCGGTAACTAGCGCCCAGCCAATGCAGCGACAGGCACTCTGCAGAGGGTCTCTGTGTATCTGCTCTTACAGAGCAGGTCGTTAGCAGGAGGGTCCTTATCTGCAGGCACAGACAGCTCCAGAATGACACAATGGGATCCCAGAGACAGCCAGTGAACCCAGCAGCTCTGGGCAGCAGGCAGCCACAGCAAAAGAGCAAATGCATCGAACAGAGCCAGCAACCAGGGTCTGAGTACAGAGCAAACAACCCTGTCTCCTGCAGGGGGGTTAAGGGATAAGAACCCACCTCACTTCGCAGTGTAGACACATCCAGACACCTCGTCTAAGGCCTGCCCGGGGGTATTGCACCTGCCCCCAGCCCCATAGAAGCCACCTTGTAACCAGCCCCTCATAGATCCTCAGGGCAAATGAGCTGGGAGCTAAACTAGATTCGTAAAGACAAAGTAGGGGAGAAACCGAATGGAACCAGCCCAACTCCACTTCCCCAGAAAGCTCCCCAGGCAGGTACCCCCCGCCCCAGTTCACAGCTTCCCGGCTCACCTGATCAGCAGCCACCCAGCTGACAGCGACGAAAAGATTGAGTCTGCTCAGACTGGGTTTGCAGGGCTGTGCCACTCACACACAGAGACATCTCTCTTACAGTGCGTACCCACCAAGAGAGGCAGGTTTATACTGGCCCACAGCTCCGCCCGGCTCTGATCAGCCTATCATGGTCCAGGGGATTGCAACCGAAACAAGAATGTAAGGGAATCACTGAGGACTGGAGCCAAAACAAAACCACTGCTCTGCCAAGTGCTACAGGACCATGCCCGGGTGGCAGGGAGCCAAGCTCTGCAGTGGGATCCGAGCCAACCGTCTCTGGCGCCGATAACATGGCAGGGGCCAGTGAGGCCGGCAGTCCAGGCGGAACTGAATCTAGCTGGCGACTGGATGTAGACAGTCCTGCTGCAGCGTTCACTGCACTGCTCGGCTCCCCAGCCTGCCTGCAGCTGTACTGGGCTAAAGGGGCTTCTACTGGTACCAGGGTGACCAGATGACAAGGAGTCAAAAAGCGGGTCAGGCGCCTATGTAAGAAAAAGCCCCAAATATCGGGACTGTCCCTATAAAATCAGGACATCTGCTCACTCTAATTGGTACAGATGTAAGGGGACGGCTGGCCCCTCGCTGAAACCTAGTGGGTCCTTTTGGTTGGCATCTCTCAGCACCAAAGGGGAAGGGTCGAGGTGGAAGCAGGGCCCTGAGACAGAGAGCCCCCAGGGCCAGTGGGGAGAGGCTAACACGCCCAGGGCAGCAAGGACCCCCCCCACCCCGTTCTCTGTGTGAGCAGGAGCTGGCTGGGCCGAGAGCAGGGCAGAGTTAACGACAGAGCAGCCAGAGGCTGGGAGGGGAGAGGAGAAGCGCAGGCCAGGACGCTGAGCGGACCTCGGAGCTCTGGGATCCCTCCGCCACCTGTGGCAGCTCTGAACTCCAGGATCACAACCACTGGTAGCGGCTGACGGCGGGGGTCCCTGGAGCCAGGAACAGGCCAACCGCTGTGCCCCTCCTCCGCCCCCAGCTGCCGTCCTGTTATTTTTAGTAAAAGGCACAGACAGGTCATGGGCAATGCACAAAAATTCACGGCAACCTGTGACCTGTCCAGGACTTTTACTAAAAATAACCTTGAGAAAACCTTAACCTTAACTGTGCGCTTTATTTTGACACCCACCCTCAGCTTCTCCTAGGAAGGGGATTTTCCCATGCAAATGTTTGTTATTATTTATAAGGGGATAAATTGTTTTCTTGAAATCTTCACAATTTCAGGTTGGGGACCTTTCACACAGAAGCCCTGGATACAAGCCCTCTGTGCAATCAGAGAAAAAAAAAACCCTCAATATTTTGCTTCCTCGTTTTATGTGAAAAGGGAACAGGCCAGAGGGAAGCATCACACCCAAAAGAGGAAACTCCCGCACGCGCTCCTCCAGAATGTCGCTTACCGCAGCATTGGCTGGAATTAGAACCGCTGGTGCAAACATCACCACTTTAGCAGGTCTCGGCGGCGGAGATGCTGGGGCTTGCTGGGCTGACAGCTTTCAGCAGCGGAGACCAGCAGCTTTCAAACCCAAGCACCGAAAGCAGGTCAGCTCCCTCAGCCCATAAATGAGAGTGGCCTGGTTTTCAGACCCGCTGCCTAACCCAGGCTGATGCAGCGTGGCTTTGCCTTCCTCTCGCGGAGACACCAGACAGGAGTTTGCTGCTTGCTGCCTGCCTTGCAGATGTGGGCCTATGGCTCAATCTATTGAGACAGCTGCTTTTTGTTCTGAAAGTGCCAGGTTCAATCCCCCTCGTAACCCAGCCAGGGGTTTGTTCTGAGTGCACCTCATTGCACTGCTGAGCTGAAGGGCAGGTGTGTTAATAATCCCAGGGCTGTAGCAGAGTCATGAGCACAACCTGGGCTACGCTGAGCGCTTGTGGAGCATGAGCCCCTGTGAAAACCCAGCTGCTTTGCTGGGTGCCTGACTCTAGGCCCCGCAGTGTGACAGAGGGGCTGCTGCTAAATGCAACGGAAGTGTCAGGAGAGCCGTTCCATTCACTCCAGTGGGCCCCATCCCTAGGATACCTCTAGGAGGCAGCTGGGGCATGGAGAGGGCAGTTCATGCCAGCAGGGTGCAGCCCCAGGGTAACTCTTACCTTCACTGCACAGGCAGGGCCAGCTACAGCCACAGGGGACCAGGGCAGCTGCTTAGAATAGACTGGCAGGAAGGACAATGAGGCAGCTGTGTTTGGTTTGCAGGGGGGAAGTGGAAAACAGATAATTCCCCAACTGCAGAAGGCAAGTTTCTGACACTGAATTGCTGTCAGTTGCACTTCCACCATTACTTGTTCATCCAAAGCTGGGGGCATATGACAGGCCCACGATCTTCACACACACTGACCCCTTGAATCTCCCTCCCTCCTGCCATTGACCCCCTACAAGAACCAAAAGTTGGTGTCCACCACTTCAAATATGTGACCGCAAAGCAACGTACAGAGCAGAAATGGCCCAGCCTGGAGGACTGGATGGATTCTGGAGGATTATGGGCTGGATTCTGGTCTCAGTGACCCCTGTGTAAACCTGCCCTCAGAGGAATCAGAGCTGGATTCTGATCTCGGTGTCCCCACCAACCTCCGTGATAGTCCATAGTGATTGCCAGGGAGACATAGGCGGAGTTTGACTGCTTAATTTGGGGAGGGAAGGGGGTATGGCGGTTAGATATACATATCTGGACAAGATATATAAACTGGGCAGGCAGCTTCATTTCTCGGCCGGTTGCTTTCCTGAACTTTCTGTTTCTGATCACGTGAAGGGGAGGCAGAAGTGCTCCATTTTCCACCAGCCCCACCTGAGTCAGCCGCAGGCCCTGCTAAAAGATATGATAATTTTTTTAGGACTTAAGTTTGGGGAGGGGGGCAGGAGAAGGGTCGCCCTGGGCAGGAAAGGAGGGAGGGGCCACAAAGGGACACAACCCCTCCCCCAACACACACCTCTGCTCATGCCCTGAAGTGGGATGCTTAGACCCCTCCCTAACCTGTCTGCACTGTATTTACTGCGATACTCTGGATTTTCCCATTCTCCATATAAACTCTTCTCCGCGGCACCCCCAGCCCACGACAGGGGCCCAGAGGCACAAGCAGAAGCTGGCTCAGCAACAGCGAGGGAAATCACTTACAGAGCAGCTACGTTCTGAACAGTGACTTCAGAAATGGCCTTCACTGACAGTTCTCTCTTGTTCGGCCTGCAGAGTCAGCACAGCTGAGGAAAGAGAGAGCTGGCAGCTGTATTACCTCTGTTACTGCGAACCCTGCAGCCCTGTGACCCCTTCCCATCCTGCCCCCAGTGACCCCTGTGCAGACATTAAGAAAAACACCAACTATGACAAGACACATGATAAAATCACGAGTGGTTGACAACATTGCATGCTTAGCTTTAAACACGGGAGTAGTCACACTGAATCCAAGTGAGCAAAGCCTGGTGGGTTTTCAAAGGTTTTCAGGACCAGGGTTCACAGTGGAAAGAGTGAAATGAATGAAGGCAAGAAATGAAACACACTGAAAAGTTAGATACAAAAATTGCCGTGTAAAGCACGAAGGATTCTTTCTCCAAGAATCAGGCAGCACAGACAATACTGAAGAGGTTTATTCACCATACCGGGAAGTCGGATAAATCAGCTTCAGCTTCCTGGTGTTACAGTGGTCAGTTATATACGCTTTCTTATCGATTACATAGCACGTTTAAATTCTTTATCTATTCACTTACAAATACAGACATTGTCCCATCCGGAGAGAACAGCAGCGATCATGGTCGTTACATACAAGCAGAGACACTTTTAATCACTCTGCTTACATCAAGGATGCTAGGGTTACACTCAGGGTGGGGGGTGGGGTGGAGAAAGAAGATAGATGGCAGATGAGACCGAAACTCTTAAAAGCAAATGTGCTGTTCTCATTGGAATTAGAATCACTAAGAGGACATCTGGCTGCCTGAGCCATCAGATGTTTACACCAGCCATTGTCCTGGAGGCTCAGGTCTGCTCCTTAGCCATTTACATGAGTTTCGACTTACATCTTGTTAGCTGGAAACAATCTCACGTCTTACAAAACTAATGAAGCAGTTTTAGATTCGGCAGCATTTGATTTTTATTATTTTACAGTTTTGAAGGAGAACATCCATGTTTATTTTTAAGCATTGTTTTTCTATTGTCATCTATTTAAATTTTCAGTTGTGCAAAAGGATGGGTTTTAAACATTTTTTATTAATTATATTGATTTAAATTTTAACAGCTGTAAGACATAACGTGGGGGGGGGGGGTCGGACTACGGGGAGGGTGAGACAATAACTAATTAATGACAGTAGATTTTGAACTAAAAAAGTTAACTGTAAAGCACAAACGTTAAGTGAAAACACAAACTGTCAGCATCGTATGTAGTAATTTTACTCTTAATTGAACTCTAATGAAGGTCTCAAGTACCATTTTTCTAACTTTACCTGTCTATAAATGTCTATCATCACCGATGGAAATACATTTCATCACTGTGTGTGTGCATGGTGAGTTCAACATTTACTGATAAACACCTGATCTTTCCCACTCTAACTATATTTAAAATCTTATCTCCCTCGGAAACAAAGGTTGAATGTGCACACCCACTGCTCCAGGGATATGAACACAGAGGGCTCCTTCTGGTGGTGAAGGTGAGTCTGTTGCACGGAAGTGACCAAATGCAAACTCCCACAGAGAAATTACAGAAGGGAAAAAATCCCACACGTTCATGCAGCCACTCCCCTAGGGACCAATGCAGGGTTATCCCCCTTGTAGCTGATTCTGAGTGATTCATCCAGCCTGAGCCGTGAGCCAGCAAAAACTTACACAGCTGCCTAAGTGTACACAAGTGAGCAGACCCAGTGACTGCAATGGGATAAAGTTGTGAATAAAGTTACACACGGGCGTGTGTGCCCGGGTTCAGAGCCATGGTTTGCAATGTCCTGAGTGATGGGTCTCTCCAGCCTTCCCTTGGGCACACCCGGCTGGACCCATTTCATGGACAGGAAGGTTTTTGCCCACTAATATTTAGTTTACTTCCTTCCCTGACTTATTCCAGCCCATCTCCTCCTGGTTGTCCCCACAGAATAATTACGGCCCAGATTTTTTGGCGCTACTGGTGACTTTGGCTCCCACAGTTCGCAGGTGTCCAGCTGAAGTTGCTTTGAAATGGGCGATGTGCAAAGGGCGGATGCTCGGCACTTTCTATCCCTTTAAGGTGTCGCAAACTGGGCCCCTCAAATGACCGATCACTTTGGAAAAGCTCAGCCCCATTTCCTGCTAGGTCAGACGGCTAATGGTGCCAGCTGTTCCACTCCAGCGCAGGGACATCCCAGCCAGCAAACAGCCCCATGGCCCAGGCCTCTCACCGCCATCCCTCAAGCTTGGCTGGATGGTGCCATTCGGCGTCCTACTGGCTGCCCAGAAAGCTAAGCCACAAGTATTTGAAGGCCTGGGGAAGCCACAAAGGGTGTCTGGAGTTATAACAGCGAATGTTAAAAATGTCCAAGAGTTCGGGCAGGGATCTAGCCCTCCTGCTTCAGGGCATGAACCCCATCCTCTAACTGAAGGGAGGCAGGAAGAACCTTTCCCAGTGGGCAGATTATTTCATGTCTGCCTTGTGCAATGTTAGCGATGCCTTCCTTTGGAGGGCTGGTGTCAGCCATTGGTGGAGACAGGATACCGGGGTAGATGGGCCCCTGGGCTGATCCAGTCTGGCAAGTCCTGTGTTCTTGTCTCTGTTGGTGTCTCAACCAGGATTATGGCCCCATTGTGCTGGGTGTTGTGCATACATGAAGTTAACAGACAGTTCCTACCCTAAACAGTTTACCATTTCAGGGTAAACTAGGGTGTTAACTAGAGATGATCAAAATGTGTCAACTGTAAATTTTTTCTCCCCTTCAGCGCCTAGACAATGGGGTTTCATCAAAATTTTAGGTCGTTCTTTTCTTAGTTCCTTTGTTCATACGACCTGTGACTTGCGCAAAGTTTAAGCACAGGAGAGTGATCACTTCCCCTGCCCTCCTCTATGTCAGCTTCCCAGCAGCATTTGCTTGCTCTGATACTTGACAATTCCCAGGTGGAGACAGGAGAGATTTCCACTGGCTTCATTACACTAGCGGGTGTATCATCAGTCGGTATTACTGAGTTATTTTCATCATGAACTCTTCTAGACATTTGCTGTTCTTAGAATTTTTTCATTTCCCCCACACTCTTTTACAGCTGTTTAGGTCTCTTTTACATTCAGTTAATAATATACGGGCCTCTTGCATCTTCATCTCCGTCAAATCCTTCATTTCCAGTTTTCCACAGGGATTGTATGTCATATAGTCTGAAAGATGGAGATTTATTTTGCATTGAAATCTCAGTAGCATTATACTGCACATTTACTGTCTTCACCTAAGTTTCCAAGACAATGGAGGTTTTCCTTAAGGAATGTACAAACTCCCCTGCCCCTCCCAACCTCTGTCTTGCCTGGAAATGCCAGACCCTGGGATTCTGAAATCTAGTTTTCCTATTAACCATGTTTCTAGTATGCAAACTATATCCGGGTTAGTGGCCTTATCCAGGATTTCTTTAGTTCCTGTCCATCCGCTATCAGACTCTGTGCATCCCAACAGTAACTAGTTAGTAGCGTTCTGTTTATCTGCCTGCATTTTTCACTTAAAATGCATGCAATTGTTCTACAGATAAGTTGCTAACACACAGGGACATTTCCTGCTGCTTTACCTAGTGTTTTCATTTTCTGGTTTTTCCCCCTCCCTCCACCTGTGATTTGCAGTTTGTTACTTCAATCGTAAAAGCTGTAAACTTCTGTCCATTCAGAATATGTCTTCTCCTACGTATCACTCATTGTATCCTTTGATTTAGTCTGTTGTGGGTTTCTCTCTCTCTCTCTTTCCGTGTTTCCTTTTCTCTTCCCCTTTTGATCTTAGACGCAGCCTAGTCATTTCCACACGCAACAGGTTATTTATCATGGTTTTTTGATCCCTCTTGCTTGCCTGGCTGCTCTGCCCCTCTACATGCTGCACTCGCTCTGCTTACCTCCACAGTCGCTGCCCTTTAATTCTGTCCCTTCCACACCATTGGCACAGGCATGTTCCCCTCCAAGTTCACTGCATCTAGTTTTCCCTTAACATATATTTGCATCTATGGCACCCCCTGAGGGTGGGGCATGTGGTTTTGCCCCCAAAAATATGGTATTCTCTTGTTACCCTGCTCTCCATCAGCTACTCAGCCAGTTGGCAGCTCACTGTCAGTTTTCCTGGCATTTTGATAGTTTCTCCCCCTCCTTCCTGGCTCTGACATGCAGGTAAGAGATGATCTCCTCCTTGGAGCTTTCTAGCTCTTTCCCCATCTCCACCAATTCACTCTGCCCCTTTCAGGAGGTTTATATCCCCTGTCAGCACATCCTGGACTGGCCATTGCACTGGAACACTTGAGTCTTTCCTGCTTTTCTGCTGTTTCTTCTGCTCGCTCTGGCACAGCCACCCTTGTCTTGTTCCTGCCCTGGGAGCAGCTTTCTCCTCCTCTCCTTCATTATTGCCTAGCCTGGTGTCAGCAGCCTGCATGAGATCATCTACCCCACAAGGACAGCCCACGTGCTGGTGCTGGTGTGAGCCTGGCCCCAGCATTCCCAGCCGGCTCCCTTGGGTCCAAACTGCTGCTTTTTAGCTGTTTAGCTTCCTCCTCTGCAGCTGAGCCCCTGGCTACCATCACTAGTCACCTGATCAGTCTCAGCTGAGACGCAGCTGATGGGTCACAGGTAAAACTGGCCCTGACCCCCCCACCTTAAAGAGCCACTGACAGGGGCCCTCTGCTTTGTCCCGCAGGTTCCCAGAGCTAGGCCAGGCTGAAGAGAACAGCTGTGGGATGCTGAAGGGGAATCAGATTCGTTCGGACAGCTGCAGCTCTGCACATCAGTGGATTTGCCAACGAGATGCCGTCCTGCTCTGAGCAGGGTACGGCGGCGACCTCAGGGGGCTGCACCGTTAGCCCCATTTCACCCCCGGGGAAACCGAGACACAGAAACTGACTGGCCCAGGATCACACGTAGAATTGGTGGCGACGTGGGAATTGGAACCCAGGTGTCCTGGCTCCCAGCCCCCTCCCTCTCACCCACTAGCCCCTCCCCTCTCACAGAGCTGGGGATAGAACCCAGGAGTCCTGGCCCCCCATCCCACCTCCGCCTATAGGACAATGACTCCACACTCTGCCGTTGCACATTGCAGCAGTGGTTGCAGGGCTGCAGAGGCAGGGGTGGGGCCGTCGGGACTAAGGCTCTGCACAGTCAGGGGGAAATTTATCCCAGCTCCCGGCACTGGGAGAGAGAAATCTGCCCCAAGCTCCCAGCTTGTGTAAAATCAGCTTAGATCCACTGACTGCAGCGGAGCTACGGCTGATTTTACCCGGGTGTGGAACTGGGCTTCCACCTGAATTTCACCCGATTTATTTTCTGTCTCCTCTGTCAGGTGCCGCTCTCAGCTCTCTTCCACGGCCCATCCATTGCTCCTCTCCAGTCTGGGACCTGGCGCACCTCTGCCCATCCTGCCCAGATGGGTCGTTAACTCCTGACACTAATGATGGCATCTCAGCTTTACACAGTCAAGCACCAGCTTCAGAGGTTTCTACCTTGAAGCGCTGTGCACTTGCCTCCTCCTTAGAGGATCTTTACACAGATCAGTGTCCCCTCCCTGACCCTCCAACCCGATCTTTTCCATAAGTATCACTTGGTGATCTGGGGGGAACCATCTCAGTCAGAGGAGAAGCAGCTGGGATGGTCAGGGGCAGTGAAGGAAGCACTACAGAGAGGGCTGGGGTCTAATGAACGTCCGGGATCTCGGTGACCCTGCAGGAGATTGGCCGTCCAGGCAGAAAGAGGCGACCTTCTAAACAGACCCAAGTGTCCCCCGAGACAGCCGGGCTTGTGAGAGCAACAGGCCAGGACTGGTCCTTCTGCAGAAGAGCCGGGGCTGGAGAGCACTGCCTGTTCAGGGTTTGGTCGTTGGGGCTGGACACAGAGGGAGGGAGGCAGTGTGGCCTAGTGGGTGGCACAGTGGCCGGGGCCGTGGGAAGGCTGGGGTCTGTCCCTGGCCTTGCCAAAGAAGGGGCACCCGGGATTTGCTGCGCCCTCTCTAGGCCACTTGGCATAGGCTGACGGGCAGGAGGCCAAGTGCCTGCTGGGCAGGTGACACCAGTATGACGGGCTCCAGCCTGAGCCCTGAGATCTAGTCCCTGAGATCAAGCCAGGTGGCACGGAGCAGCCCCGGGCTTCTAACTACAGTGTAGACGCACCCTTTGGGAAAAGGGGATCATGATTCTGACCTGTTTGTGAAGCGCTTTAAGATCTCCTGCTGAAAAGCTCCAGAACAAATCTAGGGATGATTATTATCACAGGGACATTAAATATTTCTGTAAAACTAGGCCAAAGCTGAGTGTCTTTATTCCTGATGGGACACACAGCAGATAGACCTGGCTGTTTTATTTCTTATATATGGCAAAAATATAACTAAATGTAAAAAAATATATATCACTAAATATAAACAAAGGCGTCTCTTCAAGCTCCCAGATTCCCTCACCAGAGGATCTGGAAAACAGCCCGTCTCGCCTTACAGCAGGAGTTTGTGAGTCCTTCCCCAAGGCTCCAGGGGTTCCCACTTTCAGTCCATGTGCAGGGGCCTGGCAGATCACCAGTGTCTAGCCGCACAGCCCTTGTCCAGCTCCTGCCTAGGGCCTCTGACAGGAGGGACGCCGCAGGGTCAGCTGCTCCCCTTCCAGCATCCAAGTCAAAAGCTTTCTCTCTCTGATCCAGAGCGAGCTGTTACACCTGCTTCCTCTCCCAGCAGGCCTTGCTGTCAGCCTGTCCCACCACGCTGCTCATACACCTGCCTGTGCTGTCGTATGCAGAGCGTACGGCCCATCTGTCCCATTGTCGGGGGCTGTGTGATCACCAAGGGTGAATTCAGGCCGGGGGTAGTTGCATTTCGGCAGGAAAAGGAACATGGACGAGGGCACAGCGGGAAAATAAGTACAAAGGCCGTGGATGGATTTTAAGCAGCAGGCTCCAAATGTTATGAAACCGAAACGCAGGGGCTGCCCGCAGCCTGGGAGGGTCACGGTGCCAGAGACTCCCAGGGAGGAGATATCGGCTGTTCCTTCAGCCAGTGTCTCTCTTCCTTGCTGCTGGCATCAAGTTCCCGACTCGCTAAGGCAGCTTTGGAGACCCCTGTTAAAAAGGCCAATGCACGCCTCAGCCAGGTTACAGCCACTTTGCTTTGCCTTCTGTTTTCTCCGCTCATTTGCTGCAGATCCAGCGTCCTTCCCTGGAGCAGCTGAAACTGACAATATCGTTGTGTCTCATAAAAGCACATTCTTCTCTTCCCGCTACTGCAAACCTGCAACAGAAACAAATAAATACAGTAACTAAAAAACCCACAGAACTGTTAGATCAGCTTCACTGAGCAGTGAGAATCCAGCCCCGAGCAGTACACTCAACATGGCACAGCAAATCTCTGGCAGAGCTAGGAACTAAACCCAAATTCCCCAAGTCACAGCCCAGGGCCTTAACCCCAGGGCCACTCTTCTGTTGGAAATAGGAGCTGCATCCTTCACTGAGTTAACAGAACTGAGAGGGACTCACCAGTGGTTGAATTCGGTGCTGTTGGTCCATTTCCAGGGCTGTTCTGGTTCCCTGTGGAGGCCGATCCAATAGTCGGAGGGACCTTTTTAGCGCATCACAAAATCCTTTGTTACCAAAATCAAAATGAATTGCATTACACACCATTTCAGGTGCGCACCGGATTCTCTGGGCTGCTACGCAGGGTGCTGGGCAGGTGGTCAGGGCTGGGAACTCTACACAGAGAAATGACAATCCAGACTCAAAGATAATACCTACCCACTCCAAGAACTACAGGGAAATCAGTCCAGGTGTGGACATCATGCTAAGACTAGTCTGTCGTCTTTAGCAGAGCTGGCGGGAGATTTTCCATCAAAATATTTCTGTGACAGAAAATATGTTTTCTGCAAAAATGAATTTTCCCTAAAAGGTAAATGTTGATTTTGCTGAAATTTTTCAATTTTCCACCAAGCAGTGATTTTGTTTCAGGTCAGTTCAACATTTGTCTGTAGCCAGCTGAGCTACCAGGGTACCTCATGGGAGCTGTAATTCAGGTGCCTCCTACCTCCATTCTCCTCCAAAAGCTAGGTTCCCCCAGACTACATCTCCTATAATGCACCATGATTTCCCTATTGGCTGAGCCACCCGGTGCATCATGGGAGATGTAGTCCAGCCAGGATCCTGACACACACAAGAGAATGGGGGCATGAGGCACCTAAACTACAACTCCCATGAGGACTCACAGACGATGTTCAATGTTGAACGACGCTGACACAAAATGTTTTGGTTTGGGTTGACAAAAAAAACTGTTTTGATCTGTGAGTGTGAAAAGCAATTGGTTTGATCCAATGTCAAAGCCAGACATTTTCACATGTTTCTGGAACTGAACGTAAAGTTAAAAGTTTAGTTATTTCAGCTTCTTGTCTTGATTCCAATATTTTGACATTTGTTTTTATCCTGAATTTCCCATAGGCTGGAAATGCTGATTTTTAACCAGCTTTAGTGTTTAACAGTTCCCTGGCTCAGATTCTCAGTTACATTCCAGACCTTTATCACTCCTGCATTCTTACCTCATCCCACACTTTTACTGAGAGTCTCCTGCTGTTTGGTGCTTTTCCTAACACCCCAACTCCTGGAGTCAGGTGATTACAAGAGACTCTCCTCTTTCACAAGTTTCTAACCCTCATGGCAAGAGGCAAAAACTTGAAAATGTGACCCCTCAAAATCTCTGATATCAGAAAACAAATTTAAAGCCCTCAAAGCTATTATTTTAAAGTCAATCTCATGGTTTGGGGGGTTCCTGACTGCTGATTTTTAAAGGCCTGGGTTGGCAAAGCGGCTCCTGTGACATAAAAGGGGCTGGAAAGCATCTGGATTCTCCCACTGAGAATTCCCCTGGAGCAGAGGGTCAGCATTTTAGCCTGACACTGCTCCAACTCAGTCCCCAGTGCACGGGGAGGATGGAGCGTGGCTGGTGCACGCTGAGCTCAGCTAATCTGGGCTGTAGAAGTGGCGGTGGGAAGTTGCCCTAAATTCAAGCAGCAGCTGGGGCCATGTCAGCCCTAGGACAAACCCAGCATAAACCCGCCTTTGTCACCCCGTCCTGTGCAGCTCACCATTTCCTGCCGGGTGTCGATCCCAGCCAGGGAAGCCCCGAATGCAGAGCAGTTGCTCTGGCTGGAGGTCCAGTTCGCTTCAGCCTCAGAGAAATAGTAACACTTCCCTCGGTACCCGACCCAGCCGTCTGAGCAGGCAGCTACTGGGCAGGCAGGAGTAGCTGGACACGGCTCACATTGCTTTGCTGGGGATGAGAAAGTAACAGGTAAGAGATTTGCCCTTCTCCCTCTGCAGCCATGGGAACAAGTCCTTCAGTGACACCACAACAGGGAACAACACACACACCCATCCTCTCCATTATGCAAAGCTAACTTTGTGCCTAGACATGTTTCCTTTTTCTCTAGACAGCTCCGCACAGGGACACAAGCTGTGAATTTGGAGCCACATTTCCAGCCCCGGGTTCCTTTGCTGCAGCCCCAATTTTGCCTCCTGCCAGACGCTGCCATTGAGTCACCTGATTGCACCTGCACAACTGGCACTTCGGCACCTGCATGGCCAGGGCTGGTCTGGGGAGGAAAACCAGCCCAGGACCGGGTGTTGTGGACACAAAATTGTGCTCTCAAAAAAGGGTGCCAAGCTGAGGCCGCTTGTGGTATTTGTAGAGGGGCGTTTTAGCCACCAGCCAGCTGTCTCATGGGTTGGACTATTAATTATTTTGCTTGTTGCTTTTAGCTATTGTAGGAGGCTTTTGCAATAAACGTAGAATAACTAGGCAGCTGGGAGAGTGGGGCCAGACAGTGATCACGTGAACTGGACACGATTCTATGTTCTTTCTCTCTCTGATATGCTGGGCTATGAGTCTGCGAAAACAGGCAGTCTGGGTATGTTTTAGGATTGTCGTTATGGGGAAATATACAGCTAGACTTAAAGTTTGAGATCGCTTCCTTAACAGTTTGTTTTTTAAGTGACAGGTTTTTGTAACACCTGCTTCTGTTTGGTCAGCTCTGTAACACATTTTGACTGACATTGTGTGATTTTTGGTATGAAAGGGATGTAGGGGGTTGGGTAAAGCGGTTTGCTTCATGGAAACATTGGAAAGATCTCTAGGTGCAGATGGAAGGACTGGCTGGGTGGAAATCTGCGACCGAGTCACCCAAAGACCGCTGCAGACTCGTGGGGTAGCTAGTAGTTGTGGGTGTTCGAAGACCTGTTGCATTTGTATATGCTTGAGACTAATAAGGCAGAGACTTTAAGAAAAGGCATTCTGGGGGGAGTGTGGGAGGCTAAATAAGTGAAAAGCTCCAAGTAAAACCAACTTGATTTTGACTTGTCTATGCTAGCCATATAGCAGACAGAAGGCGTTGCATCTCCCTTGGTTGATGTTTTGATACCTCCTCGCAGAGTCTAAAGTTATGGATTTGAGGAACCTTGGGTAACATTATCAACCAACCAATACGATAATTATAAACAGCCAGGAGGTGGCGCTGTTACTCCCCATGCACCTGCAGGTGAGATGCTAGCTATAGAATAGGAACACCTGGGATGATGCAACCAACCAGCAGGTTGCACTGTTCTCTCTGTGGACAGAGAAGGGGGAAAGACCCTCTGGATCCTTTCAGTGAGGAGGGGCAAGGTGCCTTTCAGGACGGCTTGGATCCTGTGAAATGAGCCAGGTCTGCAAAGGAGACGGGACGTTGTGGGGAAGACAGATTTTTTAGACAGGAACATTAGGTACAGACCCAGGTTTGCATTTTGTGATTTTGTTTTGTGTTGTTACCGTTTGTTTCTATTGCACGTCTCTACTTAAATCTTTATTGTTTCCTACCCAAAGCTTCTTCTGTTTTATTAGACATGCTCACCAGCACTGTGCAGTTTACAGGGGCGATAGTTTAAGGTTAAATTGGGGCGTGCTGCACTTTTGGGGACTGAGGATCTGGGATTTCTGTGAGTGGCCAGTGTCAGGGCTGGATGTCACAGGGGAACACTGCAAAGGGACCTGGGGTTGGGGGTGCACCTATTGTTACCTGCAAGGCAAAGACAGGCCTGGCCTAAGCTTCTAGAAGAGAGAGCTTGCGAGGTTGAAAGGCTGGTGGTGTTAGGGGGCTGACAGCCAGCCAGGCGCAGGTATGACTCCCTCCCACTGGAGGCAGGGGGTGACAGTGACTCGCAGCCCTGGGTCACCAAATGTTTTTAGGTGACACAGCAGCATGAGGCAACAGCCAATGGGAGCTGGGCACTGGGGGTGGGGGAGACCCTACAGAAAAGCCCAGGCTCAGCAGAGTCTGATGTGACTATTGAAGCAGGGCTGGGTTGTGGAGGGGAGAAGAAGGCGGGTGGGATTGTGACTTTTCCAGCACTGAATGTAAGGCACCGAGACGGGGTCACTGCGGGCTCCAGACTCACCTGGCAGGGCAATGAGGATGATGAGGATGATGGTGATGATGATGAGGAGGAGGAGATTGAGAACCACGCTCAGAACTGCCCAGAAACGTGCCCCTGCTTTCAACCGAGATAGCAAACCTGTCATGGAAAAAGCCATTAATGCTCACGCTGGGGGCTACAGCAGGAGGGCTGGGCCCTGCAACGATGAACAGCATCAGCTGGAGCTGCTTTAAAAACAGGAGAGATTTTGCAAATACAGCAAGAAATTGAGAGAATGAAGTGACATTTTTCATTCCAAATAAGAGGAAAGTCACTTCAGCTGTTTGGAACAAACCCTCAAATTGAACCGCCCCTTCTTTTCTCCCTGTTTTCAGAGATTTCCCCTGCCCCATGAAAATGTTTCCAATGCAAAAATGTTTATATAAAAAGGAAGAAAATGGGGGGAGGAGACCCCAAAATTTTAAATAAAAAGATTGATTCATCTCCTATTTTCAAACACAAAATTGCCCCCAAAACAAACACTTTTCCATCTGAAAACCAGGGTTACTTACCAGTAACTGTCGTTCTTTGAGATGTGTTGCTTGTGTTCATTCCAATATAGGTGAGTGCACACCACTGTGCACTGGTTCCCAGAATTTTTTTCCCCTTAGCAGACCCCGTAGGGCCGGCTCAGGCGCCCCCTGGAGTGCCGCGCTCATGCCACGGTATATGAGGCACCACCGACCCTGCGGGCCCTCAGTCCCTTCTTCCTGCCAACTCCGGCAGCAGGGACGGAGGGTGGGTGTGGAATGGACATGAGCAACACATCCTGAAGAACAACAGTTACTGGTAAGTAACCCTGTTTTCTACTTCGAGTGATTGCTCATATCCATTCCACTACAGGTGATTAAATAGCCATACCTAGGAGGTGGGTACGAGTTACCAGTGAGCTGCTCTCATCAGCACGGCTCTGCTGAATCCCGCATCCTCTCTTGCCTGCTGCACGATGGCGTAATGGGACGTGAAGGTGTGGACCGACGCCCAGCTAGAGGTTTTGCAGATGTCTGTAGGCCCCAGCAGACCCCTGCACTGTGATACTGTAATATAGGTCTGAACCAAAGCAAGCCTGAATCATGGATACCATAACACGAAGCTTAAGGGTTAATTTTTACACTAAGAAAAAGAGCAAAACTAGGCAATACAAATAAGGGAATTCTGGAAATATTGATTGTTTTTTCATGCCACCCCAGGCTCCACTATGATAATTAACTGAAGTAAGGACATCCTGCCTAAACATTCTGTGATTTAACATTCAGGACATATTATAACCCTGCTGTGTGTTACTCTGAGTAAATGTTTGGGAACATCCTGAAATTTGATTGTGTGGCAATTTACAAGTGCAGTGAAAATGTCCATTGCATATCAGGAATGTGGTTGATGTGTAAATCAGGGGGCAATGAGGGGACAAATAAGATTTAAGATGAATGTATATGTATTTTCTTTCTAGTAAAATTGGTGTAGGTATAAAGATTTTTGTTAAGTTAGCGAATAAGGTAAAAACAAGAATGGTATTAATGGAATAAAATAAAAATGTAATGATTTTTAGCAAGTATGAATGAGAAATGAATGTGGTTTGAATGTTGAGATAAGACAGCAAGAAAATAACTACTGAGACAATATTTTCAGCCTCAAAGGCAGGAGGGAGAGGTGATGAGATGTCTTTGTTTTAAGAACCTTTATGACCCAAATGGCCAAAGACCAAGATAAGAAACCCTGGAAAACAGGGGACATTTACAACCCCAGAACAGGAACAAGATAAGGTGTAAAACAGGAATGAAAGAATGATGGGAAAGTTGCCACCCCTGCAGCAAACGTAATTGATGATTACATCAAACAAGAAGACCATCTGACATGACAAATCCATAGACTCAAACGGGGATGGATAAAGTATAAAAGTGGAAAAAAGAAACCTGGACTTTGGGCTTGTTCTGCATACCGCAAAGAGCATCATGTTGCGACTGACAAGAGCCTGGCTCCAATCTCGTGCCTGAATTACTTGGCCATGATTCAGCACGGGCAACAAGGGACTGGTAACTATACCCCTCCTGCAGAACTCGGTGTGTGTGTGTGCGCGCGCGCGCGCGAATGAGAGAGTGTTGTAGGCAACTGTTTGCTTTTTTAAATGCTTTTCTTTTCTGTATTCATAATAAATGCAACATACTGCCTTATCCCCTGAATAAGATCCTGCTGTTTATTTCTAAGTATAACATGTCATGCAGGGGTGCTCTCTCCAGAAAGGCCGCCGCCGAGGCCTGGGCTCTGGTTGAGTGCTCTGAAACAGCCCCTGGAAGCGGCACCTTCACCTGTTCTTAGCAGTACCTGATGCAGGCAGTGATCCAGATGGAGATGCGTTGGGTGGAGACGGGTGAGCCCTTCATCCGGTCCGCCACCACCACGAACAGCTGCGTCGACTTCCAGAATGGCCATGTCCGCTCAACGTAGTAGGCCAGGCTCGTCTCACGTCCAGCGAGTGCCACCTCCGCTCCTCCTTCGAACCATGTGGTTTGGGAAAAAACACGGGGAGGAAGATATCCTGATTATAGTGGAACTGGGAGGCACCTTAGGCAGGAAGGCTGGATGGGGTCTCAACCGCACCTTGTCCTTATAAAATACAGTGTAGGGGGGCTCCCAGGTTAAAGCTCTTATCTCGGAAACCCTCCAAGCCGATGTAATGGCCACCAGGAAGACTACGTTCCAAGAGAGGACGAGCAGTGGGCATGTAGCCATGGGCTCACCCCATTAATCTGGAGAGGACCAGGTTTAGATTCCAGGGAGGTACCGGGTCACGGACCTGCAGGTAAAGCTTCTCCACCCCTTTAAGGAACCTGACTGACATGGGGTGGGAAAACAGGGACCTCCCCTCTAGCAGCTGGTGGAAAACTGAGATAGCTGCCAGGTGGACTCTCAGGGAGGCCAGGGCCAGATCCTGGAGTTTCAGGTGGAGCAGATACTCCAGGATCACATGTATAGGTGAGCAGCTCGGCGGGATGACCCGGGACTCCACCCAACAGGTAAACCGTCTCCACTTGGCCTGGTACACCACCTGAGTGGAAGGTTTTCTGTTGCCCAGCAGAATTTGTTGGACCTGCGTCGAGCAGGCTCTCTCCCCATCCGTCAGCCACAGTCTCCAGGCCGTCAGGTGGAGGGAGTCCAGATCCGGGTGCAGCAGGCGACCCTGGTCCTGGGAAAGCAGGTTGTAACGCCTCGGGAGCTCCACGGGCGGGGTGGTCGATAGGTCCATCAGCATACTGAACCAATGCTGTCTCGGCCAGGCTGGGGCAATCAGTATCACGTCCGCTCTGTCCCTCTTGATCTTCAAGAGGACCTTGGGCAGCAGTGGAATGGGGGGGAAACACATACATCAGGGTCCCCGTCCAGTCTATGAGGAACGTGTCAGAGATGGAGCCTGGCTCGCGACCCTGGAGCGAGCAGAACCGTGGGCACTTCCTGTTCCAGGACGACGCGAACAGGTCCAGTTGGGGAACACCCCACTTGCGGAAGATAAAAGTTATCACCTCCGGGTGTAGCGACCAGTCGTGTCGAGGTAGAAACGAACTGCTGAGGTGGTCTGCCTCATCGTTCCTGACCCCCGGGAGGTGAGAAGCAGATCAATGAAAGTCGTGCCTCACCGCGAAGTCCCACAGTCGAATGGCCTCCTGGCAAAGGGCCGAGGAGTGAGCCCCCCCCTTCTTGTTCATATAGAACATGGCCGTGGTATTGTCAGTCAAGAACTGCACCATCCTGCCCCTCAGGAAGCTGAGGAACACCTTGCAGGCCAACCGGACTGCCCTGAGCTCCCGGACGTTGATGTGGAAGCTCTTCTCCTCCTCCGACCACAGCCCCTGGGTGCTCAGATCGGTGCTGATGTGGGCCCCCTACCCCACGTCTGAAGCGTCTGTGATCAGGGTGACCGATAGGGCCAGATCCCGGAAAGGAACCCCTCTCAGTACTTCCCCGGGAGTCCTCCACCAGTTCAGGGAGGCCAGGACCTTTGTGGGAACCGTGACCACCCTGTTCAAGGGATGTCTGATCGGTGCATACACCAAGGCCAACCACGCCTGGAGAGGCCTGAGTTTGCGGCGAGCCAGCCTCACCAAATACGTACAGGCCACCATGTGTCCCAACAGCTGAGCTATTATGGCGGCCATAGCCTTGAAGCGAGGCTGTGGGAGGAAGACTCTGGCCTGGGAAGCATCCAGGGTGGTCCCCATGAACTCTATGCATTGCACCGGGGTGGGAGTGGACTTCTGCTCGTTGATGAGCAGCCCCAGTCTGGTGCATGTCACGCAGGTGAGTTCCAGGCTGTTCTGAGCGTGGTCCCTGGACCTGCCCCTGATCAGCCAGTCGTCCAGGTAGGGGAAGATCTGCATCCCTCTGCGGCGTAGGTGGGCCGCCACCACGGCCATGCACTTGGTAAAGACTCTGGGGGTGGATGAGAGGCCAAAGGGAGGGGCCGTCAATTGGTAGTGGGACCCAGCCACTATAAACCGAAGGAAGTGCCTGTGGCTGGAAAGAATGGAAACATGCATCCTTCAAATCGAGGGCAGCGTACCAATCTCCTGGATCAAGAGCAGGGATAGAATCATAAAGTTGGAAGGGACCTCAGGAGGTCATCTAGTCCAACCCCCTGCTCAAAGCAGGACTAACCTCAGCTAAATAATCCCAGCCAGGGCTTTGTCAAGCCGCAGCTTAAAAACCTCTAAAGATGGAGATTCCACCACGTCCCCAGGTAACCCATTCCAGTGCTTCACCACCCGCCTAGGGAAAACGTTTTTCCTAATATCCAACCTAGACCTCCCCAACTGCAACTTGAGACCATTGTTCCTTGTTCTGTCATCTGCCACCACTGAGAACAGCCTAGCCCCATCCTCCCTGGAACCCCCCTTTCAGGTAGTTAAAGGCTGCTATCAAATCCCCCCTCATTCTTCTCTTCTGCAGACTAAACATGCCTAGTTCCCTCAGCCTCTCCTCATAAGTCCTGTGCTCCAGCCCCCTAATCATTTTTGTTGCCCTCCGCTGCACTCTCTCCAACTTGTCCACATCCTTTTTGTAGTGGGGGGCCCAAAACTGGACACAATATTCTAAATGTGGCCTCACCAATGCTGAATAGGGGGGAATAATCACGATAATAATAAATAAGATAATAATCGCGATCTGCTGGCAATGCTCCTATTAATGCAGACCAATATGCTATTAGCCTTCTTGACAATCAGGGCACACTGCTGACTCATATCCAGCTTCTTATCCACTGTTACCCCCAGGTCCTTTTCTGCAGAACTGCTGCCTAGCTCGTCGGTCCCCAGTCTATAGCTGTGCATGGGATTCTTCCGTCCTAAGTGCAGGACTCTGCACTTGTCCTTGTTGAACCTCATCAGATTTCTTTTGGCCCAATCCTGCAGTTTGTTTAGGTCCTTCTGTATCCTATCCCTACCTTCCAGGATATCTACCACTCCCCCCAGCTTAGTGTCATCTGCAAACTTGCTGAGGGTGCAATCCACACCATCCTCCAGATCATTAATGAAGATGTTGAACAAAACCGGCCCCAGGACCGACTCCTGGGGTACTCTGCTTGTGACCAGCTGCCAGCTAGACATGGACCCATTGATCACTACTTGTTGAGCCCTATGCTCTAGCCAGTTCTCTATCCATTTTATAGTCCATTCATCCAACCCAGACTTCTTTAACTTGCTGATAAGAATACTGTGAGAGACCGGATCAAAAGCTTTGCTTAAGTCAAGGTATATCACGTCCACCGCTTTCCCCACATCCACAGAGCCAATCATCTCTTCATAGAAAGCAATCAGGTTGGTCAGGCATGACTTTCCCTTGGTGAATCCATGTAAACTGTTCCTGATCACCTTCCTCTCTTCCAAGTGCCTCAAAATGGATTCCTTGAGGACCTGCTCCATGATTTTTCCAGGGATTGAGGTGAGGCTGACCGGTCTATAGTTCCCTGGATCCTCTTTCCTCCCCTTTTTGAAGATGGGCACTATATTTCCTTTTTTCCAGTCCTCAGGGACCTCCCCCTGTTGCCACGAGCTTTCAAAGATAATAGCCAATAGCTCTGAAATCTCCTCAGCCAACTCCCTCAGCACCCTCGGGTGCATCGCATCCGGCCCCATGGACTTGTGTATATCCAATCTTTCTAAATAGTCTTGGACCTGTTCCTTCAGCACTGCGGGATGTTCACCTCCTTCCCATTCTGTGCTGCCCAGTGCAGCAGTCTGGGAGCTGACCTTGTGTGTGAAGACAGATGCAAAAAAGGCATTGAGTACCTCAGCTTTCTCCACATCCTCTGTCACTAGGTTGCCTCCCTCATTCTCTAAGAGGCCCACCCTTTCCCTAATCTTCCTCTTGTTGGCAACATGCCTGTAGAAACCCTTCTTGTTCCCCTTCACGTCCCTTGCTAGCTGCAACTCCAATTGTGCTTTGGCCGTCCTGATTTCATTCCTGCACGTTTGAGCAGTGTTTTTATAATCCTCCCTGGTCATCTGACCAAGCTTCCACGTCTTGTAAGCTTCTTTTTTGTGTTTAAGCTCACCAAAGACTTCTTTGTTAAGCCAAGCTGGTCACCAACCATATTTGCTATTCTTTCTGCACATCGGGATGGTTTGTTCCCGCGCCCTCAATATGGTCTCTTTAAAATACAGCCAGCTCTCTTGGATTCCTTTCCCCCTCATATTAGCTTCCCAGGGAATCCTGCCCATCAGTTCCCTGAGGGAGTCAAAGTCCGCTTTTCTGAAGTCCATGGTCCGTATCCTGCTGTTCTCCTTTCTTCCTTTTGTCAGGATCGTGAACTCGACCATCTCATGGTCACTGCTGCCTAGGTTGCCACCCACTTCTACTTCCCCTACCAAATCTTCCCTGTTTGTGAGCAGCAGGTCAAGAGACGCACGGTCCCTAGTTGGTTGCTCCAGCACTTGCACCAGGAAATTGTCAGTGACACTCTCCAAAAACTTCCTGGATTGTTTGTGCTCTGTTTGTGCTTCCAGCAGATGTCAGGGTGATTGAATCCCCCATGAGAATCAGGTCCTGTGAACTGGAAACTTTCCCTAGTTGACTGAAGAAAGCCACATCTACCTCGTCCTACTGGTCTATAACAGACACCCAGCACGACATCACCCTTATTGTTCTTGCTTCTAAGCTTAACCCAGAGACTCTCAACTGGTTTATCTCCAGTTTCATACTGAAGACTAGGGAGGCTTCATAATGAAGGCTAGGGATACCATGCGAAACCTGAGATGCTTGATGAATTTATTTAGTCGGCGTAGATCTAATATGGGCTTCAGGCCCTCTTTTGCATTGGGAATGAGGAAATATCTGGAGTAAAATCCCCGAAGACCGAGATCTGCAACGGGCTGAAGTGGCCGGATCTTTCGGTGCTGGGCTCTGTGCTGGAGATCGGCCATTAAGGTCCGTGCTGCCTGGAAAGCCTCTGGTGTCGATGGGCCTTGCAGGGGTGCTTCCCCATCCCCAGGAGTCGGGGGAGGCTCTCTGCGCAGAGATGCAGGCTCTGGAGGAAGCTCAACGGGCCATGGCTGGTGCATCTCCATGCTCGACCCCCCCCGTGCAGGCGGTGCGGGGGAGCATGGGCACTCTGCGCGCTGACGCCGTTTCTTTTTGGGGACCGGGGATGGTCTGCGTCGTGTGGACTCCGGGGCCGGTGGAGCGCTCTGCACTGAGGCGGCGCTCGGTGCTGAGATGGAACGCGGTGACTCGGAAGCTGGTCGGAGCGCCGCTTCCATCAGAATAGCCTTCAGCCGAATGTCCCGCTCCTTCTGAGTCCTAGGCTTAGAGGCTTTGCAAATTTTGCACTTCTCCCTCCGTGGCACTTGAGGCAGCGATCGTGAGGGTCACTGACAGAGAACAGCTTGCTACAAGCGGCGCAAGGCTTAAAGTCAGGTGAGCCGGGCATGGCCCGGCCCTAAGCCCTGAAGGGCTTCTATTTAAACGCTAACTAACTTAAGATGTTGTTTCTGTAGTTAAGTGTTAAACACACTACTGAACACTAATAGCAAAGTTCCATAAGGGGAATGCTAGAACCGTCACGGGCGGAAAGAAGGGACTGAGGGGCCCGCAGGGCCGGCGGTGCCTCATATATCGCAGCATGAGCGCGGTACTCCGGGGGCTGCCTGAGCCGACCCTACGGGGTCTGCTAAGGGGAGAAAATGCTCCAGGAACCCGTGCACGGGGCGCGCACTCACCTATATTGGAATGGACGTGAGCAACACATCTCAAAGTGGAACAAAACGTTTCCAGTCGTTGGCGATTTTAAAATCAAGACTGGATGGTTGTTCTCAAATATCTGCTCTAGTTGATGACTTTACTCGACTACGTCAGATGGAGCAGCGCCAGGCACGTCTTGTTCCGATCTTGGAACATGTAGTCTCCCCCATCCCCGCTGCTCCCGTGCCACGTTGTGAAATTACCCTCGAACACCAAGACCAGACGTTTGCAGTATCTCCTCTGCTGGTGCAACAACCCATCGACGAACCTGCAGACACGCTTCCATTGCTGAGTGGCGTTGTGCCACTTGTAAAGATCCAGGGTGCCGGGCAGGTGAAGTGGGATGTGCAAGCTGCTCCCATTGGATATGGAGCAGTTGACTTGGGGACAATCGCCAGCGCCTGGAAGGGGGGGCAGATAAAGGACCAGCATCTTAGTCACTTGTGAGACAGCAGGGATCGAGGTGGCGGGTCTCTGAATGGGAACATGATGTATACAGGGCACTGGACTTACACGTAGAATAGCCAGGTTCTGTCACCAGCTCCGGTTGAGGAGCGGGGTCTAGTGGTTAGAGTGGGGGGGAAGAACTGGGAGCCAGGGCTCCTGGGTTCTCTCCCCAGCTCTGTGGAAAGCATGCCTGCGCCAAAAAAGGCATCTGTTACCCCAAAGCCTGTAGCTGACTTAACAACCTCTGTGTGGTTCAACCACTAGAGGGAAGCACACTGGGTTATCCTAGGCTTCAGTGTGCATGTCCCATATAAAGGATAACAACCTACTACTGCTGCTATCAAATGCAGTGGCCCTTTTAGCTCAAGTGGTAGAAGGCTCTGCTGGAGATCCTAGGTTCATATCCTGCCACTGACCCATATTGATGGGGCTAGTTACATTCATAAAATATTTACGGGAAGAAGATGGAAAGTTTCAACAGCGCAAGAGGCTTCTGTTACCTGATGAATCACGTTGGCAGTGGGTGCAGATAACATCCCTGGAAACCAGCAGGAGGAGAAGGCAACTGCATCCCACTGTCTTCCAGAGGTGTCCCGGGAGCCTGGGAGCCATTGCAGCCTGGAGGGTCAGCGTGTTTGCAGAGGCTGAACCTGGGAGAGGAAACACAGTGAGCTGTGCGGCGTTCGAGGGTGATAAAGAGAGAGACGGGGCGTGTGGCAGGTAGAGCGAAGGAGAGAGCGGGGGGGTAGGGAGAACCGCGGCCCCCGAGGGACAGCACAAGCGGGAGGTGGGGACACAGCAGGGCCCCCCCACGCCATGATCGCTATGAGCATTTGCCCAGGGATGCCCCCCTGCCCAGCTCTCCCTGCAATCATTGGCTCGTCGCTCGGCAAACGAGCTGGGAGCCACACTGGATTCACACAGCCAGCAGGGGGAGGCGGGACACAGTGAGTCGAAGTCCAAGTCCGTCTGCAGCGCCCTGCTCACCTCCTTCGCCCTCAGCTCGTTCCAACTCGCCTTGTTCGCGCAGGACAGACAGGAACAGTGTTGACGCCATCTCCCTTTTCACAGCGACCGAAAACACCGACATTTATTCGCAGAGGATTTTAATTGACTGTAAGGCGGAGCAACCCCCAGCCAATAGTCGAAGAAATCCCAGGGCCGGAATCATCAATGGAATGCGGAAGCAAGCAGCGGCCCTGGCCGATCCCAGCAGCGTTCGGAGCCCGGAGTCACGCACAGGCGGCTCCAGCCAGGCCCGCAACAGACTCAGGTCCCGGATCGATGAGCAGCTCCCCAGCGTGACTCATGTGCGGCGCTGCCTCGCCCTTTCCTGCGGGGAACAGCGGAGGCGCTCGGCCCAGGTTCGCTGCGGCCCGTCCGAGCCGAGGGCGCGTCTGTGCGCAGCGCCGGGCTGGTGAGAACAGACGCACCCGAGCAACCATCGTTCACCTGCCGCTGGGCCTGGGCCTGGGCCTGCTCCCTGCGGATCCGCACGGGTAGGCCTGGCCTTTGGCTCAGCTGCCTTCATTTCCTTCACAGCCACAGGTAGGTCACAGCCACAGGTAAGGCACAGAGACAGGGTCACTGTGGGCTCCAGACTCACCTGACCATGCAATGGGGATGATGAGGAAGAGGATGAGATTGAGAACCACACTCAGAACTGCCCAGCGACGTGCCCCTGCTTTCAACCAAGATAGCAAAGCTGTCATCGAAAAAGCCATTAATGCTCACGATGATGCTACAGCAGGAGGGCTGGGCCCTGCAACGATGAACAGCAACAGCTGGAGCTGGTTTAAAAATGGGATATCTTGTAGATACAGCAAGAAACTGAGAGAAAGAAGGGAAATGTTTCATTCCAAATAAGAGGAAGGTCACTTCAGCTTTTTTGAAAAAACCCTCAAATTGAAACACTCCCCCACACCACCCCCTTTTCCTTTTTTTCCTTCCTGTTTTCAGAGATTTCCCCTGCCCCATGAAAATGTTTCACTGAAAAAACATTTATATAAAACGAAATTTGATCAGAGTTTCTAGCATTGAAGAAGGAAGTGGAGTGAATTTGTAGGGACTTAAGCAGAGATCTCTGGATCTAAAGACACAGACCGCTCCTGCCTGAGCTAAAGGCGGTAGTGCATTGGCTTTCAACACCAGAGGTCTGCAGAGCTCTGGAGGTCTGCAAACTAGGTCTAAGATTTCCAAAGGAGTCCGCACCCCGGGTCAAAATATTTTAGGGGAATACAAATGGAAAAAAGTAGTGTATTGCAGGGAGTAGCTGACTTAAGTATCTTTCACATGGCCCAGCCACTAGAGGGAGAGAAAAGTCATGTGAGTCAATGCAAGTTCTACTTGGACAGGAGAGGTGTAAGAAGATCCCAAAGAGGCGGCTCTACCTGCACCACCATCTTCGCTGCTCTTCACACCCTCTGGAGGGATGATCACATGAATTGTTTCCATTTGTTTCAGTTGGGTTTCCTGGGAACCCAGCAGTCGATCTGGCTCCATTTTCTCAGCAGGACACGACTCACTCTACACTCTACACCTGTCTGGGAACGAGACGTGGACTCCCAAACCGGAGACGTGTTCGCACGTGAAGCACTTTCCTGCCGTCACTAAGGCCCTGTTCACAGTGGGTCTGGCAGTGCTGGCCGAGCCCTTCTGAAGGACAACTTCAAAGCAGCTCCCTCGATTGCAGCTCAAGCGCAGTTTGGCTACGTGGGGTGATCAGAGAAACCCCCTTTCAAATGTAATTTGATTGTGAGCTTTGCCCGAATACCCCAACCAGCCAGGCTGGGACTGACTGTATTTGAATGAACTGAGGTATCCGTGACACTGCTTTTATCCCCAGGGTCAGCCAGGCCTTAGCAGGCGCTGAGCAAATCCTTACAGGTTCCTGAATCATCCTTGTTGTGTTTCTTTCTGCTGAAGCCCCATCTGGTCTGTATTCGAGGATCTGCCTGTGGAGACAAGGGTCAGGGTTATTCTGGCTTGCTTGCCTTGCTGTTTTATCTGTCCAGCCATAGCCCGGCACAGCAGGTCATTTACAGCTGCCGGTGCTAGCACGGCCCTGGTTTCTCTACAGCCATTTTCATCTGAAGGATCCCAAAGCACTTGACAAATTTAACCACACGGATGCATGTGCTGGGCTGGAGTTACCGCCATGTGGAGAGAGGGGGGCCAGATCCTGAACTGACAGGAGTGATCGCTTCCCCCTTATGGAAGTAGCTTACAAGAAGTAGTTAGGGTTCAATGGGAGTGCCTGGAATGTCACATGCGGGTGGGCAATTCCCGCTTCCTGTCCTGGGGGGATGCCTCATGAAGTCCCAGCACCACGGCAGGACAGAGACTGGGAGAGCAGCACTAGACAAGAGATTCCCACCTCAGCCTTCTGATAGCAGCAGAGCTGTCAGCTGAGTAGATCTGAGGTGAGCACCCCATCTTCCATAGCAGCCAGCACCAGCTGCTTCAGAGGAAGGGGCAGGACACCCCTGTAGTGGGCAGTGATGGAATAACCTGCCCCCAGGACAGATTCCTCCCTCACCCCCATTGGTTAGTAGCTGGGGCTTGTACCTTGCCACAGGAGGGTTTAGAGCCCTTCCCACTCCAGGTGTATTTGTAACACTGACTGTGATAACGCTGGATGGTGCAGTTATCCCTCTAAATGCCAAGAGCTTGGCAGGATTCAGAAAAGATTGATCCATGAGATCCTGTGGCAGGGAGTTCCACAGGCTAGTAGAGCCTTGTACAAAAAGGTATTCCCTTTCATCAGATTGGAATTTGCCACCTTGTCAAATTAGAGGGGAGTGGCTCAGATCCGGCTTTTGGGGAAGCAGAATGAAAAAGCCATTACAAAATAAATTTGATCACATCTACCCCCTTAGCGAAAGCGATGTGAAATGTCATTTCAATTAGTTGGGCAATAAATGAACTGATCCATCCATCAATCAAATAAAAAGGTAGCTAACTACACACCCCCATCCTCTTATAACTTCTCTAGGGAGTTAGCAGATCAGGGGGGCAATTAGGGGGTGTGTAACTGCTAGTCCATGTCAGTTGGAATTGACCACAGTCCCTCTTGTGTCTCACAACCAGGTTTGACAATTCGATTTTTATCTAATTGCAAATGGAGAACGTTGATGTGGATTTTTAAAGCATTTTTTTCAGATCCATTTAAAATTTTCACCGTGGCAGAAAGCGATGGAGGGGAGCAGAGAATGATTTAGTGACAGGAGGCGTTGAGGTTCCGAAAGTAAACGCCGTGTAATCACAGAACTCTGACATGTCCAAACGGGGACGGTAAATGTCCTTCAAGCACAAACCAGCCCCGCTTTTACCAGCCGGTTCCCGGCCCGCCTGGACCCAGCCCCGCTCCACAGTCTAGTCCCGGACTGTGGCTTTAGTGACGGTCTCACGCGGCACTTTTCCCGGGCAGAGGAGCCGGGACGGAGCAAGTGCAGCGGCTCCCCCCGCACCAGTCCCTGGGCACACGCCGGGAGCCCGTTTCTCCTGCCCGGCCCCGCGGGTGTCAGACGCTGCCCGGGACGATCCTGCCCTGCCCGGTCCACACGTGCCGCGCCACCGACCAGCGCCCGCCGCACCCGGCCTGGGACCGGGCCGCAACCCACGGAGAGTCGCTTCCCTCTAACAGCGAGCAGGGCAGGGCAGGGCAGGGCAGGAGACCGGCCAGTCCCGGGGCAGGGACTGCCCTGGGTCCCTGCGGCTGCTCCGCCTCCCCCTGCAGCTCCTGCTTGTCCGCCTCCTCCCGCCTGGCGTCTTAATTCCCTCCTCTCCTTCTTCTCCTCCTTCCCTCCCTTTCTTCCTCCTCTTTTGTCTCTTCCCTCCTCCCCGCCCGTCTTTCCTCCCACCCGCCCCGCCCGACACTACGCGGCCGGTGCTGCCTTCAAGGGCGATTTCTCTGGGAAGGGGTCCGCCGGGCAAGGGGGACCGTCGGGGATCGCGCTCGAGGCCGGGCCGGGCCGAGCTTGCCGTTCAGAGACACAGCAGGGGAGGCAGGACAGAGCCAACCAACCCGACTCCCCGCCTGCAGCCCCCGCTCACCTGGCCCGCAGCCCCCAGCAGCTCCGCGCAGGACCGGCAGCCACGGCAGGTTAATTCCAGCCGGGTTCGCAGCGCAGCCCCAGGGCGGGAGTCGAACTAGAGCAGTGAGAACAGGCTGGTGAGAACAGACGCACCCGAGTAACCATCGTTCACCTGCTGCTGGGCCTGCCCCTGCTCCCTGCGGGTCCGCACGGGGGGGGCTGGGCTGTGAGTCAGCCGCCTGCATTTCCTTCACCGCCTCTCGTGACGAAACAAACCCCCGCCACAGACACAAAAACAGACACACACACGGGGAAGTAAGTGGTAAAATCAGCACAGCACAGCCCCAGCTCTCCCAGCCACCGCCTCTTGACTGGACCACTCACATTCTGCCCCCGCCCATCCTTAAACCCTCTCACACACACCCCGCCCGCCCCCCAGCACACCGAGCCCTGTTGCTCGCGGGGCACCAGCCGCCAGGGCGGACCGACAGCGTCCTCGGGAGCGTTTGTGGCTTTGGCTCTTCGCTCTTCAACTGGCCCAGCTGAGAAATGCCCAGACACACTCGTGCCTCTTCTCCCTCTGCCTGGCTAGGGCAGGTTCCTCTGTCCCGGCCGCGCTCTGTCTGGGTGCATACACGGCTGACACTTGTCCCCGTTCGCCCGCGGCAATCATTTCTACCCGGCTAAGTTCAACCTTTCCGGCTCGGTTGCGTTTTACAATGACTCTGAACAGGCTGAAAAACTGCCTCGGGTGCAAGACTACAGCGACACGGTCCAGTGCGTTTTCCTGCCTTCCTCCTTCCTCGTGTGCTCAGGGGCACCCGAGCCTCTGGGGACTTACAGCTTATCCCTTAGAGCTGAGCGTCTAGACACAAAAGCGGTGTTACAGGTTGTCAAACAGAGCGAGTTTATTGCATGGCTCGAGTGTGAAAGTCATGAGACCTCGAGAGTATCTCACTATAGAGATGGGGTTTGAGTTTCTCATACAGCAACTGATCTGTAAGGTTATGTTGTGTCCCAGTAACCACATCTCGGCACCGCTTCAGTGCTTTCTGTGTAATTCACCCTGGCTCTTGGCAGCTCTTAGCCGCCAGTATCTTTCCTTCTCCCCACCTCTTCATAATTTCTCTTTTGTTAACAGCCACGGGACTGACTCACTCCATAACCACATTTATTTTCATTGTAACCGGTCATTTTAACCGTCTCTCTGCCTCCCTCCCCCGCATCCTTCGTCTAAAGGACAGAACAGCTTTCAGCCCAAACCGGACCAGCACAGAGCAGTTTCAGGAGATTTTAGGCAAGGCAGAAAGATTCAGAGTTAGAATGAAGTGGATTTGGACTGGAGCCAGAGGCGGCCTTAACTATCGCTGCTGCTAAAGCATCTGCTGTGCCCCAGCAGGAAGGAGAAGATATTTTGAAAGTGAAAAACCAGCACACTTTGTGATAACTTTTTTCAGCTACTGGAAGACAAGTACAAAGATAAAAATACTTGGGGGGGGGGGGGAAGCTTGTTGCTACAGCCAACTTCTGAGCCATCTGTGCAACATTATTTCTCAGGGTGTAGGATTTAAATTATGTTCCCTTGTCTCAGTGTCTGAATGAATCGCTCAGACACCACTAATGTGACATTCACTTTCCAGCTGACCTGGACAGCAGCTCAGATCCTGTCTGCCCTCATCCCACCGAGCCCTTCGCTCCGAACATTGTCCATCGCGCTGGACGCTCGTTCCAGGGGCTGTTCGTGGCTGCTGCACGCAGAGCACGTTCTACACTGGGCTGGGAAAATGTTCCAGTCAGCATGTGCTAGGCTGGGTTTCCCAAAGGTGCCGATGGGAGTGAAGTGCCGATTCCCACGGGCAGCCAATGGGAGTTGTGCTCTTCCCCCACCTTTTGAAGAGCCCAGCTGTAGTTGTTGAACACCCGCATGCTTACAATTCACAGTGAATTCACACCAGCCGGGATCTCGTCCCATTGATTAGTGGAGCTAGGGCAGATTCACGCCAGCCGGGGTTAGCCCTCTCCTGGGGCAGACGCAGGCCCCCAGCTGGATTCGGGGTGGGGGGTAAAGCCGAGAGCTGTCAGTGGTGATGGTTTGTCCCCTGTGAGTCCCTCAGTGAGTGGCTGAGGGCAGCCAGGGATGGGTGCAGAGGGAGCAGAGGAGGGACCTCAGCAGGCAGGAGCAGCCATCCCGTGCGATGCTGGGGGAGCTGCTAGAGAGGGCAGGGGAGGCTGGAGAGAGGAAGGAGCCAGGGAGGGGGGTGGAGGAGGAAGAGGTGGGAACGAGCAGCAGCACTGGGGGCTGGAGGAAGGGGGCTCATCCCAGGAAGGGTCTTCATGGACCCTGGAGCTGGTTCTCGGCCCTGATCCACACCCCGCATGCCACCCATGCAGTGCCTGGAGACCATCCCTGGAGCTCTCCCCAGCCCTGTGGAGTCCCCTCTGGCTCAGAGCCTGCCTTCGCCTCCCTCCCTGCAGCCCCGGCAGAGGATGATGTGGGGAAAGATCTGCCCCCCCCCCCGGAGGACGGTCACCAGCTGGGGCAGGTTAGAGCAACCCTCCCTCCCCGGCTACTCTAGGCTGCACCAGAGCTGGGGCAGAGAGCCAGGGGGCCAGCACAGCACCCACCCCCTGCCATGCCCAGCAGGGACTCTGGCTCTGTGAGGGCTGGTTGTGGGGTGCAGAGGGTGGACACTGCATTGGGGAGGGGCCGGCGGGGGGTGAGGTGGGCGAGTCGATACAGCGGCTGCAGAAAACCTACTCGGGGAGAGCAGAGAGGAAGGAAGCAGGAGATGGGAAGGAACCTGCAGACCAGAGAGGATCAAAGGCCGGTTCCTGTAAGGAGGGGACAGAGCAGGACATGTCTGTGCACAGAGGGGGTGGGGAGAGATCAGGGAGGGGGAGAAAGGGTGTGAGTGATTGGAGGAGACAGGGATGAGGGGGCGGGTGGGAAAGGCTAGAGGGGGAGAGTGGTTGGGGAGCTTGAGGTCTATGATGAAGGAGGGGAGAGAACCCCACCTAATGGCTAGGGCACTGTGCTGGGGCTGGGGAGTCCTGGGTTCTAGTCCCACTTCTGCCACTGACCTGCTGGGTGACCTTGAGCAAGTCACTTTCCCTCTGTGTGCCTCAGTTTCCCCTCCCATCCTTTTTCTATCCAGACTATTGGCTCTTCAGGGCCAGGCCTGTCTCTCACCCTGTGTCTGTGCAGCTCCCAGCACCCTGGGGCCGGCAGGTGCTCCTGGAACACTCGTAAAAACAAGTAGCTGGGCAACCTCCAGGGGTTCAAGTGTGGGCCAAAGTCATGTGGGATTTTGCCGTCTTCTCCTGGAGAAGTTGGCTAGATCCTAGCACAGCGGGTGGAGGCAAGGGCTGGAGGGGGGCGTCTGAAGTGGGGACAAGGTGGGGTGTGTTGCAGACACTGGACTCAATGCAGGAGAAGCAGGGCTGTGCGGTGTGAGGTCAGGCAGAGCTGCAAGGGGAGCAAACTTATTTGCAGGGCAGGATGTGCTGCCTGAGCGTGTGGTTTCCAGTGCGGCCCCGCTGGAGAGGATTAGTGTGCATTGTGCGGTGGGTTGGTTACCACAGAAAGCCCCATTTTGGTGAGATCTCATATCTGCAGTTGTTGACTCGTTTCAGTTCCAGTGGGTCGGCCTCACAGCAGTGGAACATCTCCCTTGTGTTTCTTGCTGAAAATGGCCCAACCCTGAGACTGAGCTTGCTGGGAGAGATCTTCACTTTCAAGGGAGGACAATCAGAGCTGCCAGCTTTGTAATATTTAACCCCCCTTCCTCAAGGGCCTGCCATGTTCCTGCCCCCAAGGCCCCGTCCCTGCCCACCTCTTTCCCCTAACTCCCCACCCCCCATTCGCTCCTCTTTGCCTCTCCCCCCATCACGCGCTGCTCTCCCCTTCTTCCCCCGCCTCTGCCCAGGTCCGGGGAGACTCACCTGCAGAGCCGGGGCTGGGAACTGCAGCACCTGATGGGGTTTTGTGTTTGGATGAAAAGTCAAATTTGTCCATAGACAGTTAAGAGCAAAACAAAATTTTGTTTTCTTTTGTTTTCATTGAAATTTTCAGTGGAAAACAAGAAATGCATTTTCCAGCCAGCACTAGTTAAGGGGCAGCATTAAAGCGGCTAGAGGAACCTTAATTTCTGAAGTTCTGGGTATCCCAGGAGAAGTGTCCCAATTGTATAGTTCAATGTATATATTTCCTTTCAACTCTGGACATCTGCATTCAAAGTCCCAGATTCCCTGTGGGACCTTGGACACGTCAAACCACCTCTGTGTGCCTCAGTTCTGCCATCTTATGACACCCACCCTTCCTCTGCCCTCTCGATGTAGGGCCTGATCCAAAACCCACTGAAATCAACCCAGAGTTCCCTTCACTTTACTGGGCTTTGGTTAGGATATTAAACTGCAAACATTTGGGGACAGGGAATGTCTCTCGCTGCGTGTCTGGGCAGCGCCCAGCACAAAAGGGCCCTGATGGGACAGCGAGCTGCTACAATAAAATACACAATAATAATAACAGAGCTAAAGGAAGCACGTTCTCTTGGAGTAAAGACTGAGAGCTAAGGGGAATAATACACAACGTGGCATTTAAATTTTCCAGTGATTTAAGAGCACAACCCAGAAAGAGGTGCAGAAAGCAAGAAGTAAAACTGAGACATGCAAAATTGATCTTGAAATAACCAGAAAATGCCCAGATGTGAACAGCAAACACATGTGTGGGTCATATCAGGAATCCATACTAGTGTTTTGTCTCTGCTGGGAACCAGAAAGCCAATGACTAAGAAAAGATCTGACAAATAGTAATAACTCGTTGGGCTAGATCTCACTCAGTGTCATTTTTTAAAGTGTTTGATAAAGTCAGCCAACGCCTGCACAGTGATCTTGTCTATTACTCTTCCTCTTCCTCTCATGTGCGGTGCTGATTCCACCCTCTCCTAGCCCACTTCCCACCCAGCTTCTTCAGAACTTCTGTAACCAGAGCTGAGTGTGACCTGAAGGGTCAGAAACCAGAACATAAATAAAAAAATAAAGCTGTTTTTTTATTTAAAGAGCTCGTGATTTTACAGGCCTGATTCCTAATTTTTAAATGCTCTGGGACTGGCAACACAGGGTATGTGACACCTTCCACAGGTGTACCACAAATCACTCCTCCAACCCAGGACAACTGGGGCATCCTGGGAATAGCTGTGCCTCTGAGATACAATCATCAGTAGCACCTAGGAGCTTCATCTGAGATCAGGATTCCCGTTGTGTCTGGTGCTGCACGCACACACACGCACGCACGCACGCACACACACACACACACAGCCCCTGATTGCACAGTCTGACCAGTCAAGACAGCCAGAGGAAGGATCATTATCCCCATGAAAGAGTCGGAAGCCCAGAGAGATGCAGTGACTTACCCAGGTCACACAGGGAGCCAGTGGCAGAATCACAGAAGTGTGGGCTTGGATGAGATCTCAATAGGTCAACTAGTCCCTGTCACGCTGGCTGGCTTGGGGGCGGGGGGCATTTACTGTATTGTGTAACAGTAATATGTCAAAATCATAACGATTCATGTCAGATAGGCCATGTCAGGTACTGTTATAAAGGATGTAATGCGCTGAGCAAGATGGCAATGCTTATGTTCATGTGTTATATCTGTAATGGAAGTTATGGACATATCTGATGTACCTGTGTTTCAAACTGTGCTGTATAAGACACACCCCGGACAGGATGGCTGCAGAACAACAGCCCGCTTAATGGCCCATCGAAACCGTCACAGATGCAAAGGGCCCAGGAAGAAACTAAAGGCATTCCTGAAGAGTTACCAGGACTGTCCCATGTGATTCTGGACTCCATTTTAGTTCTTGTAACATTCCACAAGGCCGCATGGCCAAGGCCAGGGGGTATATAAGGCAATGGCCTGGGAAACCATTTTGCCTTTGTTCCTGTTCAGTTACTGACATGTACCTGCCTCTGGATCAATTCACTTGCAACTGAACCGAAGGACTAAGGCCCATCCAGGTACTGGATGTACACCAGAGGAACTGAACAAGCTGCAACTCCACAATTCTTCTAGAAACCTGATGTATAGGGACTTTCAATCACCTGTATGTATTTGATTTGCTTTGACCTTTAACATTTCTCTCATGGTTTCTTTCTTTCTTTTTACAATAAACCTTTAGTTTCAGTTACTGAAGGACTGGCTGGCAGCATGGGATTTTGGGTAAGGTCCAAACTGATATTGATCTGGTGCTGTGGCTGACCCCTTGGGGTCAGAAGGAACCTTTTTAGTAAAGAGCAGAGAATTTAAAGAACTGGTCTCTTTACTGGACCTAGTGGCCGATTGGGAGCCCAGAGGCTGAAATGCAGTAAAGGGGGCTGTGTGTATTTGTGTACTGGCTTCTTGATAACCAGTGTGGGGAATCAGAGGCTCAGTTTGTGGCTGGTTGGGAAGCCTGACTTCAGTGTCACCCACCAGCACTGGGAGAATCTGCTCTCAGTTTACAGCCTGCCCTGACCTTGGCATTTTCAGGTGGCTGCCCTAGGCACGGACGGGTCACAGTCCCATCCCCTGCACTCAAGACTGGACTAGTTAATAACTAGACCATCCCTGACAGGTGTGTATCCAACCTGCTCTTTAAAACCTCCACTAATGGAGACACCACAACCTCCCTAGGCAATTTGTTCCAGTGATTAACCACCCTGACAGGTAGCAAGTTTTTCTAATGTCCAACCTACACCTCCCTTGCTGCAATTTAAGCCCATTGCTTCTTGTCCTGGCCTCAGAGGTTAAAACAATTTTTCTCCTGCCTCTTTGTAACAACTTTTTATGTCCTTGAAAACTGTTATCATGTCCCCACTCAGCCGTCTCTTCTCCAGACCTAACGAACCCAATTTGATCAATCTTTCCTCATAGGTCCAAGACCTTTCATCATTTTTGTTGCTTTCCTCTGGACTTTCTCCCATTTCCCCACATCTTTCCTGAAATGTGGCACCCAGAACTGGACACAATACTCAACGGAAGTGTTATCAAAGCAGAGGAGAGAAGAATTACTGATTGTGTTGCTTACAACACTCCTGCTAACACATCCCCTAATGATGTTTGCTTTTTTTTTGCAGTGTTACACTGTTGACTCGTATTTAGCTTGTGATCCACTAAAACCCCTGATCCCTTTCCGCAATACTCCTTCCTAGCCAGCCAGTTCCCAGTTTGTATGTGTGCAATTGACTGTTCCTTCCTCCGTAGAGCACTTTGCATTTGTCCTATTGAATTTCATCCTATTTACTTCAGACCATGTCACCAGTTTGTCCAGATCATTTTGAATTTTAATCCTATTCTCCAAAGCACTTGCAGCCCCTCCCAGCTTGGTATCACCCGCAAACATCACAGATGTACTCTATGGCATTATCTAAATCATTCATGAAGATATTGTACAGTGCGGGATCCCACTTGAGATGCCCTTCCAGCCTGACCGTGAGCCACTGATAACTGCTCTCTGGGGACGTTTTTCCAGCCAGTTATGCACCCACTTTATAGTAGCTCCATTGAGGTTATATTTCCCTCTTGGTTTATGAGACAGTATGAAAAGCCTTACTACAGAGCCTGGAATTGGACACACATCTCCTGAGTCCCAGCCCGGTGCCCTAAGCACTATTCTCCTTCAAGGTCTTTGGTGGGAACAGAGCGTTGTTTTCTTTGCCTCCCTTGCATGTAGTATATTTTAAAGAATGTTAGTAGGTTTCAAGGTAATGTGCCTACGCTCTGCAATAATCCTGTAAACAGCAAACAGGGGCGGGTATAATTGTATTCATTAAAGTGCCACAGAACTCTCATTGTCTTTGCTGTATACAGACTAACACGGCTACCCCTCTGGAACTATTCATTGTGTAGTTATTAATATTCATTTTGTAGGTGTCAATGTAACCAAATAAGGGTCAATGGGGAGTTGCTGAAAATGTATACAGCTCTGGATAAAAGGATTGTAAAGTAACCCCCTCATTGCTCACTCGCGGCGTGGAGGTGGAACGAGCTGGCAATAAAGGTTCTGTCTCCTCAATCCGCACCCGGGACAACCTGTTTGGTTATTTCTAACAATTTACACTATAGAAGTTTCAGTATTGCTGGAATATTAACAAAGATGTTCAAGTTTAAACCCACTTTCCAAACAAGGAAATACTAGACACGCAACATGGATTTTTATTTATACTTCCAAGTCCTTTTCTTGTAAACTAATGAAGCAGATTTAGATTTGGCAGAGTTTGATTTTTATTTCTTTATCATTTTGAAGGAGAGCATCCATGTTTATATTGAAGCACTTTTTTCTCTTTTCATCTACTTAAATTTTCAGAGTTGTGCAAAATGATGCCTTTAATCATTTTGTATTAATTATATTGATTTAAATATTAACAGTTGTGGGAAATTATGCGGGGGGGGTCAGAGAATGGGGTTGGGGAGACAGTAACTATTTAATGACAGTAGATGTTGAGATTCAAAAAGTTAATGCTAAAGTTCAAATGTAAAGTGAAAACACAAACTGTCAGCGTCGTATGTTGTAATTTTACTCTTAATTGAACTCTAATAAAGTTCTCAAGCACCATTATTCTAACTTTGCCTGTCTATAAATGTCTATCATCACCGATGGAAATACATGTCATCACTGTGTGTGTGCATGGTGAGATCAACATTTACCGATAAACATCTGATCTTTCCAACTCTAACTACATTTAAAATCTTATCTCCCTCATGTAAGGCTCGAGCCTGTTTCCAGCTAACAAGTTGTAGGTCGAAACTCATGTAAATGGCTAACGAACAGACCTGAGCCTCCAGGACAATGGCTGGTGTAAACATCTGATGGCTCAGGCAGCCAGATGTCCTCTTAGTGATTCCAATTCCAATGAGAACAGCACATTTGCTTTTAAGAGTTTCGGTCTCATCTGCCATCTATCTTCTTTCTCCACCCCACCCCCCACCCCGAGTGTAGCCCTAGCATCCTTGATGTAAGCAGAGTGATTAAAAGTGTCTCTGCTTGTATGTAACGACCATTATCGCTGCTGTTCTCTCCGGATGGGACAATGTCTGTATTTGGAAGTGAATAGATAAAGAATTTCAACTTACTATGTAAGTGAGAAGAAAGCGTATATAACTGACCACTGTAACACCAGGAAGTTGAAGCTGATTTATCAGACTTCCCGGTATGGTGAATAAACCTCTCCAGTATTGTCTGTGCTGCCTGATTCTTGGAGAAAGAATCCTTCGTGCTTTACACTCGTAAACCAAGGCTGAATGTGCACACACCCTGGCCTGCTCCAGGGATATGAACACAGAGGACTCCTCCTGGTGGGGAAGGAGAATCTGTTCAATGCATGGATGTGACAAACTGCAAATTATGAACAGAGAAATTACACAAGGGAAAAAATCCCCACATCCATGAAGCCATGCCCCTAAAGCGACCAGTGCAGGGTTATGCCCACTGTATCTCATTCTGAGTCATTCATCCAGCCTGAGCTTTCAGCCAGCAAAAACTTACACAGCTGCCAATGTGTACACAAGTGAGCAGACCCAGTGACTGCAATGGATAAAGTTGTGCATAAAGTTACACACGGGCGTGTGTGCCTCGGTTCAGAGCCATGATTTTCAGTGTCTCGAGTGATGGGTCTCTCCAGCCTTCCCTTGGGCACTCCCCGGCTGGACCCATTTCATGGACAGGAAGATTTTTGCCCACTAATATTTAGTTCAGTTCCTTCCCTGCCTTATTCCAGCCCATCTCCTCCTGGTTGTCCCCACAGAACAATTACGGCCCAGATTTTCTGGAGCTACTGGTGACTTTGGCTCCCACAGTTCCCTGGTGCCCAGTTGAAGTTGCTTTGAAATGGGCGGATGTGCAAAGGGCGGATGCTCGGCACTTTCTATCCCTTTAAGGTGTCGCAAACTGGGCCCCTCAAATCACCGATCACTTTGGAAAAGCTCAGCCCGAGTCCCTGCTAGGTCAGACGGCTAACGGCACCAGCTGTTCCACTCCAGCGCAGGGACATCCCAGCCAGCAAACAGCCCCAGGGCCCAGGCCTCTCACCGCCATCCCTCAGGCTTGACTGGATGGTGCCATTCGGCGTCCCACTGGCTGCTCAGAAAGCTAAGCCACAAGTATTTGAAGGCCTGGGGAAGCCACAAAGTGTGTCCAGAGTTATAACAGTGAATGTTAAAATGTCCAAGAGTTTGGGCAGGGATCTAACCCTCCTGCTTCGGGGCATGAGTCCCATCCTCCAACTGACGGGAGGCAGAAAGAACCTTTCCCAGTGGGCAGATTATTTCATGTCTGCCTTGTGCAATGTTAATGGTCAGGGCTGTTTTAAGACCTTCGTAGGCCCCCCGACCGAAATAACTAATTTGATTTTAAGCTATTAATAAATAAAAAAAAAATTATATATAAAAAATGTTCTTGTAGGCCCTGAAATTTTCGTAGGCCCTAGGCACTGTGCCTATTGTGCCTAATGGATAATATGGCCCTATAACGATGACAGCTTTGGAGGGGCTGGTGCTAGCCGTTGGTGGAGACGGGATACCGGGGTAGATGGGCCCCTGGGCTGATCCAGTCTGGCAATTCCTGTGTTCTTGTCTCTGTTGGTGTCTCAGCCAGGATTATGGCCCCATTGTGCTGGGTGTTGCGCATACATGAAGTTAAGACAGTTCCTACCCTAAACTGCTTACCATTTAAATATCATAAGAGGGGTATTAACTGGCAATGATCAAAATGTGTCTAGACAGTTTTCTCCCTTAAATGCACCTGAGACTTTTTCCCCTCAGTTTTCACTTTGAGAGTCTGCAGTAGCAATGCCACAGCAAGAGAACAGGCCGATTATCTCGAGTCATCAGCCAGAACAGAAAATCAGCTCTAAGTTCAACAGCGCAAGTGTACGCACAGCTCATTGCGTTACCTGCATCTCCTGCAGACCTGACATTATTAGTGGATAAAACACATCCCACCTGCTTGATGAAAGGCTATATCTTTGGATGTGGGCGTGACCATGTTATTTACAGGCACAGCTTTTGACAGACAAGTATATAATGTGCAAGGGACAAAAATGGAACAAGCAATACAGCCCTCTGTTGGTGAAAGTGAAGGCTGACATTTCAACTGAATAAGGAAATAAAGAACTTTTCCAAAAATCTTAATTCTTATACAAACCATAGGGCCCCATCCATCTCTATCGTCATCCCGCTAAAGTCAGCGGAGTTACAGCAAGGAAGAATTTGTATCTAGCAGTGTGAAAAACTTACACGATGAACTGCAAGGTCTAGCACCTTCTGTGTTGACTTATAAACCCTGCACAGACATAAATCAATGGCTCTGAACTTTTCCAGATGACTTTCAGGAGTCTGATTTGTCTTGGGTACCCCCAAGTTACACCTCACTTAAAAACTACTTCCTTACAAAATCAGACATAAAACTACAAAAGCGTCACAGCCACTGTTACTGAACCAGCTGCTTATTTCCTCATTTTTACCATATAAGGATAAAATAAACCAATTGGAATATAAATATTGTACTTTCGTTTCCGTGTATAGTCGATAGAACTGTATAAACAAGTCATTGTCTGTATGAAATTTTAGTCTGGGCTGACTTGGCTGGTGCTTTTATGCAGCGTTGCTGTAAAACTAGGCAAATATCTAGGTGAGCTGATGTACCCCCTGGCAGACTCTGTGTACCCTCAAGGGTACGTGTACCTCTGGTTGAGAGCCACTGACACAAAGATCAGGGGAATTGGAAGTTGTGAGCCTGAAGCTCTTCTTGTGGGGTAAATATACTGATGATAATACCAAACTGATTCGTTATTTCTGAATTATACTGGGTGGGGGGGGTCCCACTGTGTTAAAGACACAGGATAAAACCAGATGATTCTCATCTTTTTGCCTGAATTAAAACTATGCAGCTGTGGTTAGCAGAGGCACTTCAGCACAGTCACTTCCGTTTCAATGGGGGACAGGTAGCCGCAGGCAGCGCTTTGTGAGCAGCTCTTGATCTGCTGCTTGCTCCCTGACTTGATTTCCATCGCTCCGGTTTCTAGTCTTCCAGGCATGAACGCTGCCAGACTCGCTTTGTCTCCTGTGAGTGGGAGCAGGGCTGGCGGCCGGTGAGCAAAGGGTCAGTTGCAGGTTGTGGCTGGAGTTGTTCTTCAATGGAGCTATTTCTACTGTTATCACAGGGTGATTATCACAGGCTGGGCATGGTCCTGCCTGAGCAATTTCTATGTGTTGTATTTTAATTATGGTAAAACCCCGGCAGCTTGGCTTGGATCTTCTATACACTGAAAGAAACAGTAACAAACAAACACTCTCTTGGGAATCCAAAGCTCAGTCTCATCATTATTACAGTATCTGCCTTCTGATTTCCTGTCCACTGCAAGTCTGACACACAGACAACTGAGTTTACTGGTAGTTCTACCATTTAAACAAGACCCACTCTTACCCTTGCCCTTTAATATAGCGCCCGTCCTGTGAGGATCTCAAAGCACTGCCCAGCATTCAGTCAGATTCATCATCCCCATTCCGCAGGTGGGGAAACTGAGGCACAGAGCGGGGACTTGACCTAGGTAGGGCTGCACAGAGAATCAGCGGCAGAGCTAGGACTGACATCTCGACACCGGACCCCCAGCCTGGCTGCTCTGACCCATGAGACCCCACTCTGTGCCTAGAGCTAGGAAAACCCAGGAGTCCTGGCACCCAGCCCCCCAGCTCCCCAGCCCCCACTCTCCTCCCGGCACTGCTGACAGTGCTGGTGCTACCATGAGGTGCCTGCCCCGTCTCAGCGCCGTTGTCTCAGGCTCTCGGCAGACTCAGGCAGCGTTGCCGGGGCAGTGACGCTCGGGGCAGCTCTCAGAGCGACAGGCTCAGCCTCTCAGCAGACAGCCGTGCCAGTGGCCCATGGGAGCTGGGAGCTGCACTCGGGGCCGGGTCTACACGAGAGATGTTTGTCGACACAAGTCAGCTTTTGTGGGCAAAGCAGCGCTGGTGCACACCCCAGTCACCCCCGGCGACGAGACTGGCCTGTCTTTTCACCCGGGAGCCTAGGCGGTGGGTGGCTCTGACCCAGGGTGCAGGCATCTGCCGGCTGCTTCTCAGCTGGGAGCTGGGACGCCTGAGGCCCAGGAACCAAGGAGTGTGGGGGGAGGGCAGCTCTCAGCTCCCTACACTGCCCCGCAGGTCGATGGCAGGGCTTGGAGTGAAGACGCATCCATTGACTGGAATGACAGCAGTGGCTGAGTGTCAGCATAACACAGGTGCACAGATTCTCCTAGTGTAGACAAGGTCTTAACGGCTGTAGTGATGGGGGCAGAGACACCTCATCCAGACAGATGGAGCCTGTCACCCTGGGGTCAGGGTGGCTGCAGCTGCACGGGGCTGGGGCGGCCATCGCCGGGGGCATGCAGCTGAGCCAGCATCGGCCCCAGCAGAGAGATGCAGCTGAGAGCGGTGGGGCTGACCAGCCTCCCCCTGCCGCCCGCACATGCTGGGCAGTGACTCAGTTTCCTGTGCAGCCTCACACCCCGGCCCCTCTCAGAGGCGTGTGTGCTTCCGTTCCAGCAGGAGGCCGGCCCAGCCCCACACCTGCTCCCCTGGTAGCTCCACTGCTGCTCTCCATACAGGATGAGGAGGGTGACACGGGGCTGGATGCACCAGAGAGGCAGCCTGAGCAGCCCATCCCCAGCTGGGAACCAAGGTAGTGACTGAAACCCCCCTCCCCTCCCCTGCTCTCCTTATCCATGGGGTGCGTGTCCCAGCAGCAGGGTCATGGCTGGCATTCCTGCCCCAGGAAGGGTCCGGGGGAGGGCGGGGGGTTGCATGGAGTTGGGTGTTACTGGACAAGAAACAGCTCAGAGGCTTGATCCTACAGACCCCTTACTCCCCTCTGAACACCTGGCTCCCAGTCCCCTGCTCTAGCCCCCCGACCCTGGATAAAACCCATGCATCTTGGAGCTCAGCCTGCCTGCTCTAACCACTAAACCCCACTCCTCCCCGATTAGGGTGGCCATTGTTGCTGGGATCCCATGCAGATTGTCACACCGGAGCCGCACACACCACGCTCTCCCCTTCCCGATGGCGGACTGGCCACCCCCTAGGGGTGTAGCTGGGAACTGCACGCCCAGAAGGGAGATCAGTCTCACCCCAGCCCTCTGAGCTGTCTTCCTCCATCTGTAACAGGTTTACAGGTGCTCACTGGATCCTGGACTGGGGGGAAGGGTTGATCCCTCTGGAAAACCACTCGCTCGCACATGTGCTGGGCCCGATCCTGGTCTGGGTGGTCGATCATTGGCCCAAATATGACCTTGTCTAGAGAGCTCAGATTTTTTTACACTGTGCCCCTCACCCAGACATCAGGGCAGCTGATCCCTCTT
>NW_027133533.1:0-8571 GCF_026122565.2 Emydura macquarii macquarii
CTTTTCTTAACAAAGCCATTATGGCAAAAACAAAGAGAGTTCTGCGGCCCTTTAAAGATTAAAGTCTTTAAAGGGCCACAGAAATCTCGTTGCCAAAAACAACGTAGATGCTTCTATCCTTTGAGCTTTTCTTATCAAAGCCAATATGGCAAAAACAACGAGAGTTCTGCGGCCCTTTAAAGATTTTAGTCTTTAAAGGGCCACAGAACTCTCGTTGCCAAAAACAACGTAGATGCTTCTATCCTTTGAGCATTTCTTATCAAAGCCAATATGGCAAAAACAACGAGAGTTCTGTGGCCCTTTAAAGATTTTAGTCTTTAGAGGGCCACAGAACTCTCGTTGCCAAAAACAACGTAGATGCTTCTATCCTTTGAGCTTTTCTTATCAAAGCCAATATGACAAAACAACGAGAGTTCTGTGGCCAAAAACAACGTAGATGCTTCTATCCTTTGAGCTTTTCTTATCAAAGCCAATATGGCAAAAACAACGAGAGTTCTGCGGCCCTTTAAAGACTTTAGTCTTTAAAGGGCCGCAGAACTCTCGTTGCCAAAAACAACGTAGATGCTTCTATCCTTTGAGCTTTTCTTATCAAAGCCAATATGGCAATAACAACGAGAGTTCTGTGGCCCTTTAAAGACTTTAGTCTTTAGAGGGCCACAGAACTCTCGTTGCCAAAAACAACGTAGATGCTTCTATCCTTTGACCTTTTCTTATCAAAGCCAATATGGCAAAAACAACGGGAGTTCTGTGGCCCTTTAAAGACTAAAGTCTTTAAAGGGCCACAGAACTCTCGTTGCCAAAAACAACGTAGATGCTTCTATCCTTTGAGCTTTTCTTATCAAAGCCAATATGGCAAAAACAACGAGAGTTCTGCGGCCCTTTAAAGATTTTAGTCTTTAAAGTGCCACAGAACTCTCGTTGCCAAAAACAACGTAGATGCTTCTATACTTTGAGATTTTCTTATGAAAGCCAATATGACAAAACAACGACAGTTCTGTGGCCAAAAACAACGTAGATGCTTCTATCCTTTGAGCTTTTCTTATCAAAGCCATTATGGAAAAAAGAACGAGAGTTCTGTGCCAAAAACAACGTAGATTCTTCTATCCTTTGAGCTTTTCTTATGAAGGCCAATATGGCAAAAACAACGAGAGTTCTGTGCCAAAAACAACGTAGATGCTTCTATCATTTGAACTTTTCTTATCAAAGCCAATATGGCAAAAACAGCGAGAGTTCTGTGGCCCTTTAAAGACTAAAGTCTTTAAAGGGCCACAGAACTCTCGTTGCCAAAAACAACGTAGATGCTTCTATCCTTTGAGCTTTTCTTATCAAAGCCAATATGACAAAACAACGAGAGTTCTGTGGCCAAAAACAACGTAGATGCTTCTATCCTTTGAGCTTTTCTTATCAAAGCCAATATGGCAAAAACAACGAGAGTTCTGCGGCCCTTTAAAGATTTTAGTCTTTAGAGGGCCACAGAACTCTCGTTGCCAAAAACAACGTAGATGCTTCTATCCTTTGAGCTTTTCTTATCAAAGCCAATATGACAAAACAACGAGAGTTCTGTGGCCAAAAACAACGTAGATGCTTCTATCCTTTGAGCTTTTCTTATCAAAGCCAATATGGCAAAAACAACGAGAGTTCTGCGGCCCTTTAAAGACTTTAGTCTTTAAAGGGCCGCAGAACTCTCGTTGCCAAAAACAACGTAGATGCTTCTATCCTTTGAGCTTTTCTTATCAAAGCCAATATGGCAATAACAACGAGAGTTCTGTGGCCCTTTAAAGACTTTAGTCTTTAGAGGGCCACAGAACTCTCGTTGCCAAAAACAACGTAGATGCTTCTATCCTTTGACCTTTTCTTATCAAAGCCAATATGGCAAAAACAACGGGAGTTCTGTGGCCCTTTAAAGACTAAAGTCTTTAAAGGGCCACAGAACTCTCGTTGCCAAAAACAACGTAGATGCTTCTATCCTTTGAGCTTTTCTTATCAAAGCCAATATGGCAAAAACAACGAGAGTTCTGCGGCCCTTTAAAGATTTTAGTCTTTAAAGTGCCACAGAACTCTCGTTGCCAAAAACAACGTAGATGCTTCTATACTTTGAGATTTTCTTATGAAAGCCAATATGACAAAACAACGACAGTTCTGTGGCCAAAAACAACGTAGATGCTTCTATCCTTTGAGCTTTTCTTATCAAAGCCATTATGGAAAAAAGAACGAGAGTTCTGTGCCAAAAACAACGTAGATTCTTCTATCCTTTGAGCTTTTCTTATGAAGGCCAATATGGCAAAAACAACGAGAGTTCTGTGCCAAAAACAACGTAGATGCTTCTATCATTTGAACTTTTCTTATCAAAGCCAATATGGCAAAAACAGCGAGAGTTCTGTGGCCCTTTAAAGACTAAAGTCTTTAAAGGGCCACAGAACTCTCGTTGCCAAAAACAACGTAGATGCTTCTATCCTTTGAGCTTTTCTTATCAAAGCCAATATGACAAAACAACGAGAGTTCTGTGGCCAAAAACAACGTAGATGCTTCTATCCTTTGAGCTTTTCTTATCAAAGCCAATATGGCAAAAACAACGAGAGTTCTGCGGCCCTTTAAAGATTTTAGTCTTTAAAGTGCCACAGAACTCTCGTTGCCAAAAACAACGTAGATGCTTCTATGCTTTGAGCATTTCTTATCAAAGCCAATATGGCAAAAACAACGAGAGTTCTGTGGCCCTTTAAATACTAAAGTCTTTATAGGGCCACAGAACTCTCGTTGCCAAAAACAACGTAGATGCTTCTATCCTTTGAGCTTTTCTTATCAAAGCCAATATGGCAAAAACAACGAGAGTTCTGCGGCCCTTTAAAGACTTTAGTCTTTAAAGTGCCACAGAACTCTCGTTGCCAAAAACAACGTAGATGCTTCTATCCTTTGAGCTTTTCTTATCAAAGCCAATATGACAAAAACAACGAGAGTTCTGTGGCCCTTTAAAGACTTTAGTCTTTAGAGGGCCACAGAACTCTCGTTGCCAAAAAGAACGTAGATGCTTCTATGCTTTGAGCTTTTCTTATCAAAGCAAATATGGCAAAAACAACGAGAGTTCTGTGCCAAAAACAACGTAGATTCTTCTATCCTTTGAGCTTTTCTTATCAAGGCCAATATGGCAAAAACAACGAGAGTTCTGTGCCAAAAACAACGTAGATGCTTCTATCCTTTGAACTTTTCTTATCAAAGCCAATATGGCAAAAACAGCGAGAGTTCTGTGGCCCTTTAAAGACTAAAGTCTTTAAAGGGCCACAGAACTCTCGTTGCCAAAAACAACGTAGATGCTTCTATCCTTTGAGCTTTTCTTATCAAAGCCAATATGACAAAACAACGAGAGTTCTGTGGCCAAAAACAACGTAGATGCTTCTATCCTTTGAGCTTTTCTTATCAAAGCCAATATGGCAAAAACAACGAGAGTTCTGCGGCCCTTTAAAGATTTTAGTCTTTAAAGTGCCACAGAACTCTCGTTGCCAAAAACAACGTAGATGCTTCTATCCTTTGAGCATTTCTTATCAAAGCCAATATGGCAAAAACAACGAGAGTTCTGTGGCCCTTTAAATACTAAAGTCTTTATAGGGCCACAGAACTCTCGTTGCCAAAAACAACGTAGATGCTTCTATCCTTTGAGCTTTTCTTATCAAAGCCAATATGGCAAACACAACGAGAGTTCTGCGGCCCTTTAAAGACTTTAGTCTTTAAAGTGCCACAGAACTCTCGTTGCCAAAAACAACGTAGATGCTTCTATCCTTTGAGCTTTTCTTATCAAAGCCAATATGACAAAAACAACGAGAGTTCTGTGGCCATTTAAAGACTTTAGTCTTTAAAGGGCCACAGAACTCTCGTTGCGAAAAAGCACGTAGATGCTTCTATCCTTTGAGCTTTTCTTATCAAAGCAAATATGGCAAAAACAACGAGAGTTCTGTGCCAAAAACAACGTAGATTCTTCTATCCTTTGAGCTTTTCTTATCAAGGCCAATATGGCAAAAACAACGAGAGTTCTGTGCCAAAAACAACGTAGATGCTTCTATCCTTTGAACTTTTCTTATCAAAGCCAATATGGCAAAAACAACGAGAGTTCTGTGGCCCTTTAAAGACTAAAGTCTTTAAAGAGCCACAGAACTCTCGTTGCCAAAAACAACGTAGATGCTTCTATCCTTTGAGCTTTTCTTATCAAAACCAATATGACAAAAGAACGAGAGTTCTGTGGCCAAAAACAACGTAGATGCTTCTATCCTTTGAGCTTTTCTTATCAAAGCCAATATGGCAAAAACAACGAGAGTTCTGTGGCCCTTTAAAGACTTTAGTCTTTAAAGGGCCACAGAACTCTCGTTGCCAAAAACAACGTAGATGCTTCTATCCTTTGAGCTTTTCTTATCAAAGCCAATATGGCAAAAACAACGAGACTTCTGTGGCCCTTTAAAGACTTTAGTCTTTAAAGGGCCACAGAACTCTCGTTGCCAAAAACAACGTAGATACTTCTATCCCTTGAGCTTTTCTTATCAAAGCCAATATGGCAAAAACAACGTAGATGTTCTGTGGCCCTAAAGACTTTAGTCTTTAAAGTGCCACAGAACTCTCGTTGCCAAAAACAACGTAGATGCTTCTATCCTTTGAGCTTTTCTTATCAAAGCCAATATGGCAAAAACAACGAGAGTTCTGCGGCCCTTTAAAGACTTTAGTCTTTAAAGGTCCACAAACAACGTAGATGCTTCTATCCTTTGAGCTTTTCTTATCAAAGCCAATATGGCAAAAACAACGAGAGTTCTGTGGCCCCTTAAAGACTTTAATCTTTAAAGGGCCACAGAACTCTCGTTGCCAAAAACAACGTAGATGCTTCTATCCTTTGAGCTTTTCTTATCAAAGCCAATATGGCAAAAAGAACGAGAGTTCTGTGGCCAAAAACAATGAAGATGCTTCTATCCTTTGAGCTTTTCTTATCAAAGCCAATATGGCAAAAACAACGAGAGTTCTGTGGCCCTTTAAAGACTTTAGTCTTTAAAGTGCCACAGAACTCTCGTTGCCAAAAACAACGTAGATGCTTCTATCCTTTGAGCTTTTCTTATCAAAGCCAATATGGCAAAAACAACGAGAGTTCTGTGGCCCTTTAAAGACTTTAGTCTTTAAGGGCCACAGAACTCTCGTTGCCAAAAACAACGTAGATGCTTCTATCCTTTGAGCTTTTCTTATCAAAGCCAATATGGCAAAAACAACGAGAGTTCTGCGGCCCTTTAAAGACTTTAGTCTTTAAAGTGCCACAGAACTCTCGTTGCCAAAAACAACGTAGATGCTTCTATCCTTTGAGCTTTTCTTATCAAAGCCAATATGGCAAAAACAACGAGAGTTCTGTGCCAAAAAAAATTAAGATGCTTCTATCCTTTGAGCTTTTCTTATCAAAGCCAATATGGCAAAAACAACGAGAGTTCTGTGGCCCTTTAAAGACTTCAGTCTTTAAAGGGCCACAGAACTCTCGTTGCCAAAAACAACGTAGATGCTTCTATCCTTTGAGCTTTTCTTATCAAAGCCAATATGGCAAAAACAACGAGAGTTCTGCGGCCCTTTAAAGACTTTAGTCTTTAGAGGGCCACAGAACTCTCGTTGCCAAAAACAACGTAGATGCTTCTATCCTTTGAGCTTTTCTTATCAAAGCCAATATGACAAAAACAACGAGATTTCTGTGGCCCTTTAAAGACTTTAGTCTTTAGAGGGCCACAGAACTCTCGTTGCCAAAAACAACGTAGATGCTTCTATCCTTTGAGCTTTTCTTATCAAAGCAAATATGGCAAAAACAACGAGAGTTCTGTGCCAAAAACAACGTAGATGCTTCTATCCTTTGAGCTTTTCTTATCAAGGCCAATATGGCAAAAACAACGAGAGTTCTGTGCCAAAAACAACGTAGATGCTTCAATCCTTTGAACTTTTCTTATCAAAGCCAATATGGCAAAAACAACGAGAGTTCTGTGGCCCTTTAAAGACTTTAGTCTTTAAAGGGCCACAGAACTCTCGTTGCCAAAAACAACGTAGATGCTTCTATCCTTTGAGCTTTTCTTATCAAAGCCAATATGGCAAAAACAACGAGACTTCTGTGGCCCTTTAAAGACTTTAGTCTTTAAAGGGCCACAGAACTCTCGTTGCCAAAAACAACGTAGATACTTCTATCCTTTGAGCTTTTTTTATCAAAGCCAATATGGCAAAAACAACGTAGATGCTTCTATCCTTTGAGCTTTTCTTATCAAAGCCAATATGGCAAAAACAACGAGAGTTCTGCGGCCCTTTAAAGACTTTAGTCTTTAAAGGGCCTTACAGAACTCTCGCTGCCCAAAAACACGTAGATGCTTCTATCCTTTGATCTTTTCTTATCAAAACCAATATGGCAAAAACAACGAGAGTTCTGTGGCCGCTTAAAGACTTTAATCTTTAAAGGGCCACAGAACTCTCGTTGCCAAAAACAACGTAGATGCTTCTATCCTTTGAGCTTTTCTTATCAAAACCAATATGGCAAAAACAACGAGAGTTCTGTGGCCTTTTAAAGACTTTAGTCTTTAGAGGGACACAGAACTCTCGTTGCCAAAAACAACGTAGATGCTTCTATCCTTTGAGCTTTTCTTATCAAAGCCAATATGGCAAAAAGAACGAGAGTTCTGTGGCCAAAAACAATGAAGATGCTTCTATCCTTTGAGCTTTTCTTATCAAAGCCAATATGGCAAAAACAACGAGAGTTCTGCGGCCCTTTAAAGACTTTAGTCTTTAAAGGGCCACAGAACTCTCGTTGCCAAAAACAACGTAGATGCTACCATCCTTTGAGCTTTTCTTATCAAAGCCATTATGGCAAAAAGAACGAGAGTTCTGTGGCCCTTTAAAGACTAAAGTCTTTAAAGGGCCACAGAACTATTGTTGCCAAAAACAACGTAGATGCTTCTATCCTTTGAGCTTTTCTTATCAAAGCCATTATGGCAAAAACAACGAGAGTTCTGTGCCAAAAACAACGTAGATTCTTCTATCCTTTGAGCTTTTCTTATGAAGGCCAATATGGCAAAAACAACGAGAGTTCTGTGCCAAAAACAACGTAGATTCTTCTATCATTTGAACTTTTCTTATCAAAGCCAATATGGCAAAAACAGCGAGAGTTCTGTGGCCCTTTAAAGACTAAAGTCTTTAAAGGGCCACAGAACTCTCGTTGCCAAAAACAACGTAGATGCTTCTATCCTTTGAGCTTGTCTTATCAAAGCCAATATGACAAAACAACGAGAGTTCTGTGGCCAAAAACAACGTAGATGCTTCTATCCTTTGAGCTTTTCTTATCAAAGCCAATATGGCAAACACAACGAGAGTTCTGCGGCCCTTTAAAGACTTTAGTCTTTAAAGTGCCACAGAACTCTCGTTGCCAAAAACAACGTAGATGTTTCTATCCTTTGAGCTTTTCTTATCAAAGCCAATATGGCAAAAACAACGAGAGTTCTGTGTCAAAAAAAATGAAGATGCTTCTATCCTTTGAGCTTTTCTTATCAAAGCCAATATGGCAAAAAAAAAGGGGATTCTGTGGCCCTTTAAAGACTTTAGTCTTTAAAGTGCCACAGAATTCTCGTTGCCAAAAACAACGTAGATGCTTCTATCCTTTGAACTTTTCTTATCAAAGCCAATATGGCAAAAACAATGAGAGTTCTGTGGCCCTTTAAAGACTAAAGTCTTTATAGGGCCACAGAACTCTCGTTGCCAAAAACAACGTAGATGCTTCTATCCTTTGAGCTTTTCTTATCAAAGCCAATATTGCAAAAACAACGAGAGTTCTGCGGCCCTTTAAAGACTTTAGTCTTTAAAGGGCCACAGAACTCTCATTGCCAAAAACAACGTAGATGCTTCTATCCTTTGAGCTTTTCTTATCAAAGCCAATATGGCAAAAACAACGAGAGTTCTGCGGCCCTTTAAAGACTTTAGTCTTTAGAGGGACACAGAACTCTCGTTGCCAAAACAACGTAGATGCTTCTATCCTTTGAGCTTTTCTTATCATAGCCAATACAGCAAAAACAACGAGAGTTCTGTGGCCAAAAACAATGAAGATGCTTCTATCCTTTGAGCATTTCTTATCAAAGCCAATATGGCAAAAACAACGAGAGTTCTGCGGCCCTTTAAAGACTTTAGTCTTTAAAGGGCCACAGAACTCTCGTTGCCAAAAACAACGTAGATGCTTCTATCCTTTGAGCTTTTCTTATCAAAGCCAATATGGCAAAAACAACGAGAGTTTTGTGGCCCTTTAAAGACTTTAGTCTTTAAAGGGCCACAGAACTCTCGTTGCCAAAACAACGTAGATGCTTCTATCCTTTGAGCTTTTCTTATCAAAGCCAATATGTCAAAAACAACGAGAGTTCTGTGGCCCTTTAAAGACTTTAGTCTTTAAAGTGCCACAGAACTCTCGTTGCCAAAAACAACGTAGATGCTTCTATCCTTTGAGCTTTTCTTATCAAAGCCATTATGGCAAAAACAACGAGAGTTCTGTGCCAAAAACAACGTAGATTCTTCTATCCTTTGAGCTTTTCTTATGAAGGCCAATAT
>NW_027133534.1:0-8694 GCF_026122565.2 Emydura macquarii macquarii
AGTTATTGTCTTTAATGTGTGCTTAGCCTTAAGCTGCTTTGTTTTGATAATTGTGTCATATGTTCAGATCTTCAGAGCAGTGCTGAGAATCCCCTCTAAGCAGGGCCGGCACAAAGCCTTCTCCATCTGCCTCCCTCACCTCACTGTGCTCTCCTTGTTTCTTTGCACTGCTACCTTTGCCTGTCTGAAGCCCACCTCCAGCTCAGCCTCAGATCTGAATCTCTTAGTGGCTGTTCTCTATTCCGTGTTGCCACCGATGATGAATCCCATCATCTACAGCATGAGGAACAAGGAGATCAACAGTGCAGTGAGTAAATGGATGTGCTGGAGGTTATTCAGCAAGAATAAAATGTCCATAGGTCTCCTTCGGTAGCAATTTCATTCAGTGTTTCTTTATAAATATAATCATCTGATGACATTATTGCCTCCATTAGAGCATACTGTGCAATCTATTTATGAAGTACTGGGTTTTAACACTAGTAAAAATCCAGGGAAACATAACTCAAGAAAAAAAGTAATGACTATAGGTTTACGTTAATGCAATTAAGACTGTAATCTATCTATCTATCTATCTATCTATCTATCTATCTATCTATCTACCAGGTACTGCTACCCATCACCATAGTATCTGAACACCTTGCTCATACTAACCATGGAAATATCCTTTGTGTGGTCTGTGGCTCTTCTTAATTTTAAGGATAAAAACTCTGACAGAGATAGGAGCACATTTGTTCTTTGTGTTTTTTGTTCGTTAGTCACAGTTTAGTTTATCTTTCCTTAGTTGCTTGTTAGTTTTCTTTGTATCTGTGTTCCAGGTGGGTTTGGAAGGGGGAAAGCCTGGAGAGATGGTCAGTGTTTGGTTAGACAGGATTTTCAATATTTGACTTCTCTTGAGAGTGCCCATATGTCTCCTTTTCAATGGGGTTTTCTGAGAGATCTGTAGGTTTTCTCCCCACAACGATAAAAGGGTGCAAAAGAGGTTTCTTCATGGCCATGTTCTTCCTGAAATTATTATACTGTTGGGATATTATTGTGTTATTGATGATGTGTTGAGGGACAAAGAAACTCAGGTGGTGTCTATTTATTATTTTAACCCTCAATGACTATGTCAAAGCTGTATGCAGTGGATCTCTGTCAATCCCAGGATATTAGAATGACAAGGTGGGTGAGGTAATATCTTTTATTGCACCAACTTCTGCTGAGGAGAGAGATTAGCTTTCGAGCTACACAGAACTCGTCTTTCCCAGACCATACCAGCTCTGTGTGGCTCACAAGCTCATCTCTCTCATGTAGAGAAACTGGTCCAATAAAAGATTTTACTTCACCCACATTCTCTATGTAAAATCTGTGTCAGTCTGACTATGGTTGAAAGACTGCTTTGAAGAGAAACTTTTCTCACTCATAGAATCATGGAATCATAGAAGATTTGGGTTGAAGGGACCTCGAGAGGTCATCTAGTCCTACCCCCTGCTCAATGCAGAACCAATCCCAACTAAATCATCCCAGCCAGGGCTTTGTCAAGCCAGGCCTTAAAAAAACCTCTAAGGATGGAGACTCCACCACTCATTGTAATGAGACCAAATTTAGATTCCATGGAAGTCACTGGGGTTTAGCCCCTCACTTCAAAGTGATTAGGATTTGGTCAATAGCCTATATACACAAACCATCCAGATTTGGCTGAGAGCTCCCCGGAGAAAGTGAGTGTGATGGAGATGTAAGGGTCTGATTTCCCAACTCATCTAGATCACCACCAACATAGACTAGACCCACTGCAATTATCAGTTTAACACTGATGAGGTTCTGGCCCAAAGTCTCTGCACTCAGTAAAGACCTAAACCCTGGTGTAAGTTACTTGACTGGGGTCATTTTGTTCTAGGCTGGGTATAGGTGGAAAAGTGCCATCACACGCTCTGATCTGTTATTCCAGACACCATCGTGAGTCGATCTACTCACTTCCAAGCTGAGACAGGCTCTCAGAGGTTGGTCTGTTAGTAGTATTAGGATACCATCTTTGTGCATGGTTGTGTACATTACATATATGACAGAGAAAGCACGTCATTAGAGAGACACAGGCAGATAGGACCATTCCTTGTCCTAACACACAACCTCATAATGATAGATTTCTATTTGATTGTGGATTATGTTAGCTAGGTAGCTAGATAACAATTATTCCATGCAAATTTTTGTGCTTCTTTTCCTGTTAATGATTGTCTGTGTTCAGATCATGATTTTCTTATAAGTACTCCTTAATAAATATTATTCAACAAGGATTTTTTATGACTATATCTTACTCCATAGCTCTTTTACAAAGAGCTCATCATTAGGACTCAGTGTTTGAACTTTGAGCTGTTTACACTGGATACATTTTAAATATGCTCTGGTTTGCATCTCTAAATAAATGGAAGTATCACACTCAGGTTCTTGAAAAATCAAGGGGCCAATTCTCAACAGGTTTAATTTGTCTTAGCTCTATTGACGTCAATAGATCTCTGAGAATTTACACGTAATTTGGACAGTGTGGTCCAAGAACCTGTGATTGTGAATTTAACACTCATTTTGAGTATCCTGTGCAAAGACCCTGATCCCACAAGCCACTTCTTCACTTTAAACGTCAGACTGGCCCCATTCAAGGTTTAAAGATGAACTCATGCTTAAATACCAGCTGGTTATGGGTTAGGGTTATGGATAGGGTTTAAGGCTAACACCAAACTGGTATCAGAAGCTGACACTGTCCCCATTTCTCTCCTTTCCCAGTCAAATAAAACTACAATTGGTGCACTGGAATTACTCTCTCCTTCTGTGGTCTGAATTCTTTACCTAAAATAACAATCTTATCACAAAGCCAGAATCTCTGGGCCTTCTTCTGCAAACTCAGGGAAGCGTGCGACCTTCTAGTTCATTAATAAGAATATTTAATGAGGTGCTGCCTGAGTACAGGACCCACACAATGGTTTTGCCTAGACAGGGTTTTGCCCTTCCCTTGGCTTGGTAGAGGAGAAGCACATCACCCCCCTGTGGCTCATTGTCTACACTTGGCCTGAGTTCACAAAGCATCTTCTCCCTTCAGCCCCATGTGCACAGTAGAGGTGAGATGCAGCCAGCTCTGGGGTGGGGCAGCAGGGTGACAGCCACAGAGATGGCTCAGCAGATGCCGAGGGGTGGGCTGCGTCCCTGCTGCTGCCTGCTGAGAGGAATGGACCCTGCTCAGAGGGTGGAGGAAGCGAGAGAGCCCAGCACCTCCTAGAAGACAGAGCACGGCCTTAGCACTGCCAGCCCCTGGCCGGGATTCCCCATGTGCCCTGGGGGCTTGTGCTGGAGTTTTCAATGTGGCCTCATCTTGATGTCCACCAAGTCCTGTTTTTGAAGGTGAGGCTGTGCTTGTGGGAAGGGCAATGTGGGAGACTGTGTGTAAGTGGGGGGCTCTCCCTGGCACTCCCCTGGGTAACTGCAGAGCATTCACAGATGAAATCCAGATCTGGCTGCTCCTGCACACCCAGAGACCACATCCCAGGGACCCAGCGGCTCAGAGAGCAGGTATCAGCGCCCACTCGTCCAGCTCCCTTTATAGCAGAGACAGAGGGAAGTGGCTGAATTCTCACAGCCAGGTGGGTTTTCACACACAAGTGCCTCTTGCTGCAATTCTTCCCTAGCTACTGCGCTCTTCTGCCATCCGCCCCCTCCCTGCCCCAGCCGGTAACAGGGACATGCACCAATTCCAACAGGAAATTAGCAAGAGGTTTCTAAGCATCAGAGCAGGAAGGTTCTGCAACAGCCTTCCAGTCAGAGCTGTGGGCAAGCAACTTAAAGAGCAAGGTGGAGAAATGTCCGAGTGGGATTGTAGGAGGTGGTTGTTTGTGTTGGTGGGGGCAGTAAAAGTTCCACGTTCCTAAAGCTCATGCTTCAGGGTTTCAGATGGCCAGCGGCAGGGGTCAGGAAGGGATTTCCACCCCGCCTCCCCACCCCTTCTCCTCTTCAGTGCAGGTGTTAGAGCTTGCAGTAAGCATCTCCCAGCCCTCCCTGTAATGCCCCCATAAAACTAGAGAAGACTATACTTTTCAGCCTCCCCCAGTGTAACTCAAGCTGTGAATTTAAATTGATAAAGTTAAAGGAAAGCAAAAAGTGAGGTGGATGTTCTTAATTCAGTTTAAACCAGATTATTCTGGTTTAGTTTAAATCAATTAGGAATAGGTTTTAGTTGACCTGAAATCAGCTTATTTGAGACCAAAGTAAGTTTGTCCACAAACTCGTTTAGTTATGTCACTTTAATAGCCAGGTCAAGTTCTGCCAGTTGCTAAGGCCTAAATTGTTAAGAGACGAACATTTTTATACTGTCCTTCAACAAAAAGCAGATTTATACTTTAGACTGACAGGCAGACTGCGAGATAAATGTAAGAAGTGACGGTGAGGATAGATCGTTAGATGCACAGAGCGAGATGGCCAGTGCTTAATTTCTAATGAAAGAGGTGCCAGGGCTCAAGAGATTCTTTTACTCTCATAATGGGCGTGGCACAAATTAAGAACCTGATCTGTCTGAGTTTAAAAGAAACAAAAAACGCTTTAAAACATTTTGGGTGGGCTTTTTTTTTCTCTTTCATAAAGAAACAAGAAAAGAAAAAACAATCCTTTACAGTTCCTTTGTAGCGCCCATTACCCATCCCCCCGACTGGCCAGTCCCTGGAGACTGGGCCAGACCAGAAGCCCCTACTGCCCCACCAGCAGGGTCTCCCTCAGAGCCGCCTTCTTTGCAGATCACCTTTAAAAAGAGATTCTGGCCACTTGTTTGGCCTTGCTCTGACGTCTGTCTTGAAGAGGAGTCAGAGCTTTCCCTTACCTGTGCATTCGTAGATCACACCTTCGCTACTCCTTGAAACATTTTAACCACATCCCTTCTCTTTTCACAGTACTAAAGACAAACCCATCTCATGGCGGGCAGGCAAAAGGAACACACTGTGTCTTTGTTCTTTGCTAACGTGTACCGCATGGACTTTAACTTTCAGGCAGTCCCTGAGACCCAGAATCCCATCTCAGGAAGATACACAGGCCTAAATACTTCTATGAACTTACATTACATACTGAAACCCTGACAGATATAGTATATTGGACTTTCAGAAAGCCTTTGAGAAGGGCCTTCAAAGGGAAAACACGTGTCTGGTTCTATCTTGGACAGTCGGCTTTTTCCAGCTTTCAGAAGGCAGTAGCGTCCCTTGAGTTAGAGGAGGGAGAGATGGATTGTCATCACTCCCGGGTCAGAGTTTCAGGCCAGACGGGGACCACCAGATCACCAGGTCTCCACTTCTTTACATACCAGGCCACCAACCCAACCGACTGACTGAAACTAGACTGAAGTTGGACCACCCACAGGAGACTAAACCATGATGTGCCAGAGACAGAGATTAGCAGGGATGGACGGGCACCGGTCTCTAAGGCCCCCCCAGTGGCATGGAAATGATTAAGTGAGAGACACGCAGAGAACCTTGGCGAGTGACCCGTGCCCCATGCAGCAGAGGAAGATGCAAAGCCTCCAAGGTCACCCCCAATCTGACCGGGGCGATGCCCTGCCCTCTGCCCCATCACAGCAGCAACCCCATCATACAATTCCACTCGTGGATTTGCCCAGCTCTTCCTTCAAAAAAATTGTTTATCCCGACAACTCCAAGTGGGCTTGAGGGTGTCAGAACCTGCTGCTAGGACTCCTGGGTTCTAGCCTTGCTCTGGGAGCGGGCGAGGTCCATTACATACAAATACGATGTCATCAAGATTTCAGTCCCAGCTGCACAAGAGTCTATCTCTGGCCATCACCAGGTCTGCTCTTTGCCAGCAGAGAACAGGAGAGCAGGACATGGCTCTCTGGAGGTAAGCGTGAGAACACCTTTGCCCAGGTAACCCTCATGAAATGCAGCTGCACAAACAGGGCAGAGATGGGTGGCAGCATCCCCGCACGCACACTCGGTTTGCTCTCCTACCCTCTGCGCGCACACACACACACTGAGCACTGTCACACTGACTGTCCACACGCAGTCCATTTTCAGATGACAAGTGACTCCTACAGATCATGCAAAATGCTGTGTGCGTTCCTCCTGCCGGACTGAAGCCAGAATGCTATAAAATTCACTGCCCCATGCAGATGCTTCGATATTATGGCAGTGGAGGGCATGTAAGAACCTAGAAAGATAGCTGTGAGTGTATGGGGCTGGATAGATAGAAAGGTCAGTGTGCATAGACCTCATTAGACTGAGGGGTATGCAAAGAGACAGGTAGGAAAATAGACTCATTTGATTTTCCTATAGGAGTCCAATAGGGAGTTAATACAGATGGGATGTGTTTTAACTCTCTTTGGATCAACTCTGTCTGGTGTTGAGGACCAGTCAATAGAAGTTCTGTGCTCTAGGGAAAGAGATGCATATGGCACATAAATCACATGCAAACACGAGCAATGGGTAATTTTGTCATTCTCTATGGAGTTGGAAATCTTCATTATTTTGTTCTTCTGATGGGTAATAATTATAAATCAGATAGGCCTGGCCCTCAAGACTATCTATCTATCTATCTATCTATCTATCTATCTCCTGCAGCAAAACTAAAATTTTCTCTTGGAAAAGTTTGCTTTTGTGAAAGGTACCTTTCTCTCCCATCAACAGACCATTCCCAAGAAGACACACTTGACTATCTCTCCAGGTGACCATGCTCTGCTCCCATTAGATTCTTCAAGCCCCGAATAGGACCTCCTCATAGTTGTGGAGACTCCTCAACACTCATTCAACATGGGCACATGGAGAAGGACCATGATCAGCTGTGTAGCACAGAAGGCTCAGACTGAAGAGGCACCGATATCCTTTGAGACCTTTGGCAAGTCACTTCACCTTTCTGTGCCTCTGTTTCATCTCCCACTCCCTCGAAGGAAAACCGAGTAAAATGCTATGGCCTGTGATATACAAGAGGGAAGTCTAGATGATCTAAAGCCTCTTCTGGCCTTCAAATCTATTAATCTAACCTTAATTTATTGTGGAACAGTTCTGAGGGCCGTGTTACCCTGTGGTGTTCCCAGCTGCAGGGGAAAGGTGCATCATACTGAGATGGTGTCTCAACTTCAAACCATAAACAATTTCGATAGAACCCAGATTCCTCCATCTACTATTTATTGAATGTTACATCCCCATCTCCCCCTCTCAAAGACCTTCACTGAAGAAATTTAAAGAAGCTACATAAATGTTACCTAAAAGGTGTAGCTGAATAGTTCTTAATTGACAAGTCTGTTGACGATATCCCAGCCAGAAATAGCATCTAGCCATTCTCATAGAACTGTGTTTACTCAGCAGGTCTAGAAGGAAGAAAAATTGTTGCAATTTCTCTTAGCCCTAAAAATCGGACTCTACTACACCTGGATAACATATGCATTCAGTAAGAAGAAGACATTTTTGCTTAATTTATTTCCATAGTGGAACAACTTTTTAACCACTTAAAAATTTATAAATATCGAGCTGGTAAGTAAAGAAAAAATATTTCTCATAATTTCAAAAACATTTTCATTTGCATGTTTTGAAAATGACTGATTTTTTTTCTTTCAAATAAATTACATGAAATGTTACCCCCAAAATGATGTATTTGGGGGTTTTCCCCACTTTTTTTTTTTACTTTTGGGCCCTTTTTCTCCTTTTTACTTTCTCCCCCTTTTTAAAGTACAACTGAGAAAAGGGGAAGAAAAAATCTTTAATAAATATAAGAAAATATTTGTTCCAACTTTCTTCTCAGAAAAAAACTGGAAAATATGCAAAGCAATGTTTTTTTATTATTATTTCCAAACTTTAGTGAAAAATGACTACTTAACAAGCCCAGTTTCCAACAGAAAAGATTGACTCAGCTCTATTGATAAATGTATTTTTATCTCAGGATTAGTGGAAAAGGCAACCAAAGAGAACTTCTCTGTAGGGTGGGAGCTGCACAGATCAGCGCGGCAGGATCGACTGAGTGGGCAGTGGAGACCCGCTCAATCGATTCCAGAAGTACTTTCTATCCATCACAGTAAATCCACCCACCCCCTCGAAAAGAGTAATGCTGCATTGACCGGAAGGCGTTTCTCATTGACATAGCACAGTGGAGACACTGCGGTGAAGGGGAACGTAATGTGGAAGGCACAAGCTTGCGTATCTCCCATCAATGGTAGCTGCCAATGAAGACCAGGCTTTAGTTTAACCTGTATAGACAGAAATAGAACTAGAAACACTGTATAAAAGAATTAACTTCTTATGCCAGCACTGCTGCCTGCAGGTTCTGGATATCAGGTAAGGAATAAAGACACGCCACACTGGTTAGGTACATTTATCTTTAATCACATCTTACATTCCAAACAGCAGAGAAAGACCCTAGAGCTCTGTGAAGCGGCTGCAGGGAAATGCCAGACACTCCCAGTGAGTTCATGGCGGGTCTCTGTGGCGTATCTCGCATTTCAAGCTCTTATACAGCATAACATATTTACTCTAGGGAATAGCAGGGATGACTTATTCAGCAAATAACTTGGCAAACACTTTTGCTTTTTTCTTGGTACAAAACACAATTAGATAACGGGTCGAAAACAGGCTATATAACCTGTTTACTACTCAACCGGGCCTGACCAGACCTGCTGCATCACTATCTCAAACGTGTCACAACATCTTCCGCAACCTTCACTACATAACTCTAATTCCCTGTGAAAGCAAA
>NW_027133535.1:0-8570 GCF_026122565.2 Emydura macquarii macquarii
CAGCAGTTGAAATCACCCACCCACTCCTCTTCAATATGTTTATGGTGCTTATCTCTGCCAAGGTCAGAGAGAAAGATTAACAGGAGAAATGAGGAGTCAGCTATAAGTAATTTTTGCTTTCTCTTCAGTCTTGAGAAATAGACTAGACAATTCTGATAGATAAGTTGAAATCTTCTGCCCTTATTTTTTATGTTATGCATATGTTTATAGTTAGAAAAGGTAGAAAGTGTAACGTTAATAGCAATAATAATAATAATCTGAGTGTACCAATCAGCATTAAGAATTTATGCATATGTAATTTGTTTGTTTGTGTTTGTATAAATATGCAAGACAGCATGCCTTCGGGGTCTCACACTGACCACTTGCTGGGAAGTGTCCGACCTCTGCAGAAATAAAACTTGGAGACTGCCCAACTATCTGCTTAGATCTCTTTTTTATCTGGTGCAGGGTAAACGAACCTCATTTGGAATATTTTTCCAACAGTGTGGAGTTAGGTATGCTCAGAGCAGGCCTACTGAGTCAGGTCCCTGAGGCAACAGCACGCATTTCCAGAGGCAGAAATTCAGGCACCCAGGAGCCTTTTACAGTGAAAATGTAGGCGCCAAGCTGGTGTTTTGGCTCCTAAGTCCCTTTCTGGAGCTGGACCAGAGTGAAAATTTAAATTTGATTGCCATAGAAAGTTATCTGTTACATCAATGAGGTTACTACAGTAATAGCAAGAGCAGAAAGGCACTTAGGTGACACCCATTCATGAGGGTTGCATAATAGAGGCGTTTACATATTGATAAAGAACAATCACAAGACATCGCTGCTAGCAGATAACATTCAGCCCCTGCCAGGAAACCAGAACAATCACTTTTTGGTACCCTGTCTGGCCCTAGGACGTTGAACCAAATTATACTGTGGTCGCAGCTGCTTAGTGGCTCCCTCTACTCATAGAATCATAGAATCATAGAATATTAGAGTTGGAAGGGACCTCAGGAGGTATCTAGTCCCACCCCCTGCTCAGAGCAGGACTAACCTCAGCTATATCATCCCAACCAGGCTTTGTCAAGCCTCAGCTTAAAAACCTCTTAGGATGGAGATTCCACCACCTCCCTAGGTAACCCATTCCAGTGCTTCACCACCCACCTAGTGAAAAACTTTTTCCTAATGTCCAACTGCAATGCCTTGAATTAGATCCTGTATTTTAATTTGAATGGAAGTCCTAAGGCACAAAGCACTACTCAATGAGAAGAATTTGCAAAGCCTTTAAGTTACTTAGTGTCATGTTGGTTAGATGCGGAGGCGTCATTTAACATATGGGTAACATCGATATGTCAAAACTGTAAAACTCTACAAAACGCATGGCCAGGGCCAGAGGGTATATAAGGCAGAGGCCTTGTGTAAGCGCGTTGGCTCCGTGGGAGGCCACAGCGGCTTCCTACAGACAGGGGAATAGCTCGCGCTTGGCGAGTGAGCAGTCTTAGCAATCCACCCTTAGGCAAGGTGAGCACCCAGTCTATCGCTCAGGTCCTCAGTCAGGGCGAGCGAGTAAGGAGTCAGTTGCTCCAACCCTTAGGCAGGGTGAGCAGCGAGCAAGGAAACAGCTTCCTGAGCAGTCAGGAGAGAGATTCTCCTGGGGTGGCTAGGGAAAAGGGGAAGGGGAGGGGGATGCAGGCCCACCCGTCTCCGCTGCGTCCCAGCCCAGGGCCCTAGTAGTGGCAGAAGCAGCTGCCACTGTGTCGGCGGGGCTCCCGCCGCAACACACCGACTATATTGCGGCTTCAGCCACAGGCAGTGGCTGTCCCTGGGCTACTTCTTCCCCACTGACCCCAGTACCTGCCTCCTCCATGCTGCGAGGATAGTCTGCCTGGGGTAGCGCCATTAGTCCCTCTTCATCGACCGGGGGTAAGGCGGGGAGTTCCTCTTCAGGGGGCAGCTCCTCAAGGTCCTTGCAGGTTGGGAGAGGCTCGGCCTCTGATAGCTCCTCCAAGTCCTGCCCCGCCTCAGGGAGGGGCTCGGCGGCCGGCAGTTCCTCCAGATCCAGCCCGGCCTGCGGGGGTGCCCACCACTCGGGCTGCTCCGGGGTCTCGGCCCAGTCCGGTGGTTCCGGAGCACAGGCCCAGGCTCGGGCTCGGGGTAGCTCAGCCCAGTCGTCCTGGCCGGGTTGCCTGGTCCAACTCCGCGAAGGCCCTATCCAGTCCCCAGGCCCAGGTGGGGCCGGGGTTCGTCGGCGGCTCGGCTCTGGCCTAGGCCTCTGCTGGCAGGGCTGCACGTCTGTCTCTGGCAGCAGTCTGGGGCCTACTGAGCTCAGAGGCCTGGCTTTTGTACTTCTCCTTCCTGTCGGGGCTCCGCCCCGCTGCTGCCGATTGGACTGTCTGGGTGGTCCTATCACGGCCCGGGTCCCTTGTTGCCGGGCAGACTCCGTGGCAGGATATGAGGTGGTCCAATCATGGCGCTCGTGCCCTTCATCAGGCTCTGGCTCCAGGGGAGGCCACAGCGGCTTCCTACACCTTGGGAATCCATTTTGTCTTCAGTCACCAGTCTTTCAGACGGGACTCAGCTTCAAACACCTATCTACCACTGAATCAAGTCATCTGCAACTGAAGCTGTGAACAAAGGACTGAGACCCATCCAGCTACTGGATGTATATCAGAGGAACCATACAAGCCTGCAACTCCACAATTCTTCTAGAAACCTGATGTATATGGACTTTTAATCATTTCTATGTATCTGATTGCTCTAATCCTTTAACATTTCTCTTATGGTTTCTTTCTTTCTGTTTACAATAAACCTTTAGTTTTAGATACTAAAGGATTTGCTGGCAGTGTTGTATTTTAGGTAAGTTCCAAACTTATATTGAACTGGTGATGTGGCTGACCCTTTGGGGTCAGAGGGAACCTATTTAGTAAAGACCATATAGTTTAAATAACTGGTCTCTTCACTGGACCCAGTGGCTAATTGGGAGGCAGAAACTGAAATGCCATAAAGGGGGCTGTGTGTATTTGTGTACTGGCTTCTGTGGGGATTCAGAAGCATAGTTTGTGGCTGGTTGGGAAGTCTGGTTTCAGTGCCACCCACCAGTGCTGGGAGAACCTACTCTCCGTTTGCAGCCTACCATGACCTTGGCATTTTCAGATGGCTGCCCTAGGCACGGGATGAGTCACACTTAGGAGCCAATGTTCCCTTTTCAAAAGCAAAGTCAGACCTTAAAAATCTATGATTCACTGAAAGTCAATGAGGTTTCTGCATCTAAGTCATTTAGGGACTTTGATAATTTTACCCAACGTGCTTCAGGATAACAGATCCTGACATTTTTCAAATACAGAATTGAGTAGCATTTTCTTCAATTTACAACTTTTTACTTAACAATGACTTTTTGTTGTTCTAAAAAGATCACAGAATCATAGAAGATGGGGGTTGGAAAGGACCTCAAGATGTCATCTAGTCCAAAACCCCTACTCAAAGCAGGACCAACCCGAACTAATTCTTCCTAGAGACTGTTCCAAAGTTGGGGGCGTAGCACTGATCCCGTGGATCTGTGACACACGGTAGGGAGCAAGTGAATGAGGAAGTGCAATTTACCCCTTCACATAACACAAGAACCAGGGGGATCACCTGATGAAATTAATAGGCAGCAGGTTTGAAACAAACATGAGGAAGCACTCTGTCACACCGCACACACAATGCACACAAAACTCGTTGCCAGGGGATGATGTGAAGGCCAAAGTATAACAGAATTAAAAAAAGGAATAAGACTGTTTTATGGAGGATAGGTCCATCAATGGCTATTAGCAAGATGGTAATTTATTTATTGATTACTGATTGATTGATAGCTAGGAATCTCTTTTGGGTCTTCTAAATCTTCCAATCTTTGTGAGAGAACAGACACTACAAAAAATACAGTCTCCCTAGGGAGCATTTAAGAATCCAGGACACCAAGGAGGGACGAAAGTTTGTAACAAGCCAAACCCTCCCACAGGAATCTAAATCCAAACCTATGCAGAATGTGTTTTCCCAATTCAGTTAGAGCAGAAGAGTGGATGAAACATGTATGGGAATCTTGAATTTCACTGTGCGGAGTGTCGAGCACATCATAGTTATGTGTGCAGCAAGGGTAGTAGCAAAATAGGGGCTCTAATATTTAATGGGAAATACAGCCATCCCAAAACTTAGTATGTCCTCACATTCTCCATGGAAGCCCCAACTGGCATGAGCTAGGGACGACCTAGATGCTATCTCCACTCTTAGTTAAGCCAGGTGGATTCATTCCCACGTCAATCACTCCTTCTTCAGTCCTGTTAGCACCATCCATTGACTGATGACCTTTCTCAGGGCCTCCTTGACCTCCTTGTTTCTCAGGCTGTAGATGACAGGATTGACCAGAGGAGTCAGGACAGTGTAGAAGACGGAAAACACTTTGTTGAGGTCTCAAAGTGTGTCAGTGTCTGGTAAAATATAGACAATGATTATAGTCCAGTAGAAAGTTGTAACCACAATGAGGTGAGAGGAGCAGGTAGGAAATGCCTTTTTCTTCCCAGTGGTGGAAGGGATTCTCAAAATGGTGGTGATGATACAAATGTAGGATATCAGGGTTAATAGAAATGGGAAAGAGACACCTATGGAGGCGAGTATGAAACCCAGCAATTTGAGCAAGTTGGCATCATTACACAAAAGTTTAATCAATGGGTTGAGATCACAAAAGAAATTATCAATTTCACTGGAGCCACAACATTTTGATTGTGAAATCAAACATACAGTTATGGTACTAGCCAAAAGTGCCCATATGCAAGGCCAGCTGCTAGCAGGAGACAGAATCTGTCATTCATAAAGGCTGAATAATGCAGAGGTTTGCATATCACTAGATACCGGTCATAAGACATCATGGCTAGGAGACAACACTCGTCACACATCAAGAAACTAAAACAATAACACTGCATGAGGCATCCACTAACAGAAATGGTCCTGTCCCCAGTCAGGAGACTGGCCAGCATCCTCGGCAGGATGGTGGAGCTGTAGCAGATCTCCCAGCAGGACAAGTTCTCCAGGAAGAAGTACATGGGGGTGTGAAGGTGCTGATACGCCACAACTAGCGCAATGATGAGCATGTTCCCGGCCACGGTCACAATGTAGTTCACTAGAAACAGGAAGAAGAGAAGGGTCTGCAGTTTAGAGAGATTCCCAAATCCCAGGAGGATGAACTTGGTGATGACCGTTCGATTGTACACTTCTGCTTTCTGCGTGAGGGTCATCTAGGCAAATACAAAAACACTAAATGTCAGAGGCAGGACTTTCGAAGGTAGGAAAGGGAATCCATGAACTCCCACGGACTTCAACAAGTGATTAAGGACAGATTTTCAAAAGTAGTAGGTGCTTAAAATTGCCGAGAGGTGCCAAAGGCAGTTAGGACCTATAATGAAATCTGTGAGTTTTTGGTGCCTACGTGCTTTTGAAAATCCCGCTAGGTGCCTAAACACCTTTAAAAATATGTCCCTAAGTGTTATGTTAAATAAGAACATGAATTAAGCTACACAGCACAACGTAGGGACTGTGGTTTCTCAAGGTGCGGCTTGACAAAGCCCTAGCTGGGATGCTTTAGCTGGGGTTGGTCCTGCTTTGAGCAGGGGGTTAGTCTAGATGACCTCCTGAGGTCCCTTCCAACCCTAATCATAGAATCGCTGAAGATCTATGATTTAATCTATGATTCTAACGTATGCTAACCATTGGGAAGTTTATACCACACAATATAGTAATAAGGAGCTGAGCAAAAGTTTTGGAATTCAATTGTACCATTAATGATGGGTCCAATCTTGCAACCTTTCCTCACCTCAGAAATTGCCTTGCTCCAATTCTGATCCCACTTCAATTATTTTTTTACAACATTAACTTCTGTGGGAGAGCCTTCCACTTGACAGCTGAAGGAGCGAGATCGGAATCGGGACCGGGAAATTACATGGTTGTCCTGTATTCCTATGTAATTTACATACAGGCAGTGTGTCACTGAAAAACAAAGATGCCCCGTCAGAGTTTGTCCCCTCCTGGAATGCTGGACTGAGCTTCTAGGGGACCTGTCTAAGAACTACAAGAATAATGACTCTGGACACCATTAATCAGCCTGCTTAGAGTTTGAGTTTGTAGTAAGAAGCAGAACAGCGCAGGGGAGTCTCTGTTTAGACCCTGAACTGCTGTGGGTCTGGTGCACATATCAGGCAGATGCAACCCTGTGGAGACCGGCATACAGAGAGCCAGAGATCTGACCTGGCACCAACTTGAGGCATGGGAATGGCAAAGTGGCTTACAGTCCTAGGTATCCCGAGAATTTTCTGTCCCCAATAAAGTCCACTGAGATTGCAATTTTGGGGTGTGTCATTTCATTGCTTGGGGACCATATTCTTGGATTTTGTTTCTGGTATACTGTCGTATGCTCCTTGTTAAGAGTGATTGCGTTCATCATTTTTCCAAGGGACAGCACTTCCTCCTCATGTCCCCAGCACAATGAGGGTGAATCACCTTGGGTGCAGGCGTTGGGCACCAAAACAAAGAAGAAAGAAGCCAAACCATGAGAGGAAGGGGAAGAAAACCCTCCAATTAGCAAGCACTAGGGAGAAGCCTTGACCCATGCCTTGGGGAAGTACCAGGTATGTAGGTATAGAAAGACAGACAGAACGACAGCTAGATAGATTTTCAGGGGGCTAAGGATAGACAGATAGACAGATAGATAGATAGATGCAAGTGCAGAATCCTGAACTTAGGACGGAAGAATCCCATGCACAGCTACAGACTGGGGACCGACAGACTAGGCAGCAGTTCTACAGAAAAGGACCTGAGGGTTACAGTGGTCAAGAAGCTAGACATGAGTTAACTGTGTGCCCTTATTGGCAAGAAGGCTAACGGTATATTGGGCTGCAATAGTAGGAGCATTGCCAGCAGATGGAGGGAAGTGATCATTCCCCTCTATTCGGCATTGGTGAGGCCGCATTTGGAGTATTGGGTCCAGTTTTGGGCCCCCCACTACAACAAGGATGTGAAGAAGTTAGAGAGAGTCCAGCGGAGGGCAACAAAAATGATTAGGGGGCTGGAGCACAAGACATACGAGGAGAGGCTGAAGTAACTAGGCTTGTTCAGTCTACAGAAGAGAAGAATGAGGGGGGATTTGATAGCAGCCTTCAATTACCTGAAAGGGGGTTCCAGGGAGGATGGAGCTGGACTTTTCTCAGTGGTGGCAGATGACAGAACTAGGAGCAATGGTCTCAAGTTGCAGTGGGGGAGACGTAGGTTGGATAGTAGGAAAATCTTTTTCACTAGGAGGGTGGTGAAGCACAGGAATGGGTTACCTAGGGAGGTGGTGCAATCTCCATCCTTAAAAGTTTTTAACTCCTGGCTTGAAAATGCCCTGGCTGGGATGACTTGGTCCTGCTTTGAGCAGGGTTGGACTAGATACGTCCTGAGGTCCCTTCCAACCCTCATCTTCTATGATTCTACTATAAGATAAGATTGATTATGGGTCCAAATACTTTAGGGGGATAGAGAGAGATATGCAGGTATGGCTGATCTGCCTTCTAACCTAGAATAATTCTCCACCAATGGCACAGAACATTACAAAGAGACGCGGCTGTACTGTACTACGCCTCCTGCTGGGTGCTCTCAGCTGCTGACCCTGCAATGAGCGGCAGAGATTCTGAGCTGAAGACAGCTGTACCTACCGTGTCAGGAATGGGCATGGAGATTCCATCTGATGGGAAAATGCAGAGGGACATCTTGGAAAGAAGGGAGGAAAGGTGGGAGAATCCAGATGAAAGACAAGAAATGATGGGGAGACTGAAAGGCATGTAAACCATGTGTAAATGGGTATTAGTCTGGATGCTGCAGAATGAGAGGGAAAGACACAAAGAAAGAGATCTACAGACGAATAGGCACAGAGAGACAGACGTCAGACTGAAAGAGGGAGAAGTGTAAAACCCCTTTATTTAACACAAGAGCTGTTGGGGGAAATGATGGTTTTGTTTGTTTCCTTTCACAGAAAAGTTTGCCTTTTTTGTCAAGAACCAATAGTTGTGGCCAACTCAAAATGTTCTCCAAGAAACGCTGAACATTTTTGGTGCTTGACTAAAACATTTTCAGTTTTTGGCTGAGACATTTTTTGATGAAAATGTGAAATTTTCCAAGGAAAACAGATACTTTTAATGAAAATATTCATTTAGTTGAAAATTCAATTTTCCATTGTTGACTAAGGTATGCTGGCTAGAGCATATATATCATATTAATAATATGTATTTTAGTATGCATTAAACACCAATGACATTCAGCACAAATATTGTAAAACAGTAGCCTAAACTGGCCTTGCATTTGCTGAAGGAAGCATTTGGCATATGTGGACAGGAAACTTATCAAAATAAAATCTACCACCTGAAATGTGTAACTTGGAGAGCATAGTTTCTGCAAAAGGTGAATGAAACATCACTGCACATGACCTCTCTTCAGAAACTGGTGTCCTACAGAACCTTTTTCCTGTACTATGCTAACATTAGATACTTGATCTCTTTAGTACACTTCACAATGAAATAACCAACCAATCTCTCATCAAGCAA
>NW_027133536.1:0-8940 GCF_026122565.2 Emydura macquarii macquarii
GAAGCGCAACCGATTTAGCTTAACAAAGACAAGGTTAAGACGTGACTCTCAGGAAAGGTTTTTGTTTGGTTTTTTCCTCCTAAAGCTCAGGGGAAAGAGAACAAGGAATGTTGTTAAAGTAAAAGCCTTCCTTAACACGGGAAATTTCAAATGCTTTAAGGAGCCTAACTCCCATTTTCAAAAGTGCCTCTATACCTCCCTGTAGGCACCCAAATGCCTTTCAAAACCTGGCCCTTAAACACTTGGGAGCCTAAGGGCTTGTCTACACTTGAAACACCAAAGTGACACAGCTGCAGTTCTGGTGGGTTCTGCCATCAGCGTAGGTAATCCATCTGCCCAAGAATGGGTGTAAAAGTCAATGGAGAAATTTCTCTGTCAACCTTCTGTCTCCATGGGACTTGGGTCAGCTTAACTATGTCACTTGGGGATGTGGATTTTTCACACCCCTGAGCCACGTAGCTGGGTTGTCCTAATTTTTTAGTGTAGACCATGCCTAAGTCCCATCAAAACTCAGTGAACCTAAGGCAATTTCTACATTTGGAGCTGAGGGTGTGATTCCCAGTTTGTGTCGGAGTGCTAGGGCGAGTACAGCTAGTGTACACAAAATAGCGGCGGGCAAGACGAGATCACACGTATAATATGCAAACAGAATAAAATCTGGACAAATGACTGTATATATGCTGCTTTAAAAGGGCCAGTCTCAGAAAGCTGGGGAAAAAATGATAAGCTAAATCAGCTGGGTGGAAGAATTTATCCTAAAAATGCGAATGGTGATTGGGAATTGTTAAAGAACACTTGACTAGATGCCCAAAAAGCCAAAATCCTACAATTGAGAAAGAAATTATTTTCTTAATAGGCTTAGAGGGGAAGTGAAGGCAACTATAACTTATGGGAATGGAATAGAATAGAATAGAATAGAATAGAATAGAACAGAAAACAAATGGAAAAAGGGGGCAGCTGATATTAATGAATATATTTCAGAAGCTAGGAATTGTAGAAAATAGATAAGGGAAGCAAAGAGACACAACGAGAAATTAATGACTAGCAGAGTTAAGGACAACAAGGAGGAGATTTTTAAGTATATTAGAAACAAAAAAAATCCTAACAATGGCACTGGTCCATTACTAGATGGAAATGGTAAAATTATCAGTAATAAGGCAGAAAAGGAGGAGATGTTGATAAATATTTCTGTTCTGTATGGTGGTGGGGGCGACAGATGATGTAATCATATTAGATGATCCTCTTTTCATTCCACTACTATCTGAGGAGGAAATTAAAAAGCAGGTACTAAAGATAGATATTTTCAAATAAGCAGGTCAGAATAACTTGCATCCTAGAGTTTTAAAAGAGCTGGTTGAGGAGCTCACTAGATAATAAGTACCATTAATGTTTATTTTCATTAAATCTTGGAATACCTTTGAAGACATTTATAGACTGAGATGAACAACTGGGATAAACAACATATGTGTTTCATGACATGTTTGTTACCTCCTCTTGCACCTTGTTTCTGATGTTTCAGAAAATACATCCCTATATCACTTCTTTCAAACCATCTTGTGCTAGGTTGGGGTGTACGTGAGCTAGCCTTCTGGAATGTTTTTACATAAATACTCAGTTTGTTTGAGGATTGGTTTACACTGCCGGTGAAATTCGGTGGCAGTTAATAAGAGATACGCAAGCTACTCTACGTACCTTGCATATCTCAGGTTGACTTCCTAACTTCTACTTACCCTGGCATCCCCACTGCGCTGCACCGACGGGAATTTCCCTCCCATCAACACAGTGTTAATCTTTTTACAGAGGTGGATTAATGCTGTTGGCTTTCGGATTGATTGAGTGGGTCTCCACTGCCACTCAATCGATCCCGAAGAATCAATCTAGCGGCGCCAACGGTGCCACCGTCAATATAGACATATCCTCAATGATGTATCTAGCAGTAACATTGCCAAGTTCACGTACTGGACCGTGACCGTATAGGCATCTGCTTTAATACATAGCCTGACTTTGGTTCACAGCCTCTGGTATAGGCCTCCTGTCTTGCATCAGGACCAGTGCTCCAGGCTCTCTCTCTGTCTCTACTACAAAAGACGGAGAGAAGTACAAACAAGAAGTACAACAAAAAGCCCTCCTAATATAATTCAAGGTCTGTGTTAAGATCATGCCTGGTAAACAAGAAAAGTCACTGTGTCTGAGAAAGTGACAAATAATTATTTTATCTCGGACCCCACTCAATGTCTTCCTGGGTTTGATTTACCACCAGGGCAATGGAGCCTTCTGAATCAGTTTCATGCCAAACATGGAATTTGTGCTGCAGAGGAATTTCAGTGGCATTTTAGAGACAGTCCACTATGTCGATGTGGGCAGCCACAAACCATGACACACACTGTTGAGGAGGGCAAAATGATTCAGCTTCCTGGACGTCTTCATGCCTTCAACATTGTTGATAAGAATGCTGTGGCTTGGCTTGACCGTATTGCATATGCCAAATAAATACAGAAACAAGGAAAGTGTAAAACCAGAAATCGACAAATTAAAACTGGTGTGTCAGATACCAGGCCTAACTGGGGGACAAGATAACGAGGGAATAGATTATCCCCCTTCCATTCTTTTTGGGGTCCTTAAAGAAAGAGTATTTGGGGGAAAAACTGTCTACAGAAATGAGTTTTCCCATCATGGCTGCCACCCTCTGCTCTCCTGGCATGCCTTTACTACCCTTATCCTGAGAGGTATTCTGAATAGACTGGCCAGAAAGAGGAACCCAAGTGACATCACAACTTCTACCGGATCCCTCTGAATCCTGACCACCACTTGGGATGAAAAGGCAACCGACATGAACAACAGCAACAACAACATTTCTAGCCCATCTCTAATAACTTTTTTGCTTTTCCCAAAAAGGAGAGTTATTTCCCATCTTTCATACCATCTAAGACACTGTCAAACCAGGGTTGGTTTTTTTCCTTCTAAAAAGTCCCCCCAGCTAAAGGGAAAGGGAACAAGGAATGTTGCAAAAATAAAAGCTTTACTTAACACTTCACATTTCAAATGCTTTAGCTGTTTTTCCTTCTTTTCTTTGTCTTTAATAAAAGGTTAGATGGTTTTTTTAATGGCGTGTTTGCTGTGGCATTAAGCAGGTTAAGGTCTCTGTATGCCAAATCCCAGACCTTGTAAACACTGATTAATTTTGGACAGTGACTGGGTTATGTTAGCATCTTTGGCCCACACATTCTATTTAAATTAATTTAAATTAATATAACAACCCCCTCCTGGGTTTGGGAGTTGGCACATTAATCCATATACATGTAAGAGCCTGTGGCTCTGAGTTATCACTAATTCTAAAATAGGTAATGGTGTCTTTAAGGTAGAGTCACTTTGAATCCACCTGTGCTTATGGCTGCTTCTAAAAGTGTATCTCAGAATTCTGCTGTGACTGATCAACTGTTCAGTTAAGTCCCTTTTCTTCATGTTTGGCATCTTTTACTGGTATATGCTTGCATCCCACACAGTCTGAGCCACTAGATTGACTGCCCCACTCACAACTATTAGGAGCTGTGAATGGTGCCTAATCTGGGGCTGTGCGGAGATCATTTTTGTGAGGAAAATGAGGGTTCTTTTCCCCCAATGATAGAGCTGCCAGTAGTTCAAAGATGTATTTTTAACCTGTTACATGTTAAAAAAAAAAGTATAAAAGTCACAAAACTATACAATTCTTCCTGTCCTGGATGCTGAATGCCACTGAGGGACACCAAATACCTGCACAAATTACGGATTCCCTCACACTGAGAATTTTGGTGGAAGTGTCTTGCCCAAGATCACACAGAGAGGGTGTAACAGAGCAAGGGAAAAAGTCTAGATTGCAAACAGCTTAACCACAAGACTATATTTTCTTTGTCTAGGGATGTTCCATGTAATTATACTGTCAATGTCATGATCTAAAGTCAATTGCCCATGCTGATAATTTATTCTGTTATAAAATCTAATTTGACAAACAGTACATTAAAGGGGGCTTTTTCAGAAATGTTCATTCAGGTCTCTTTGAGGTGTCCTAAATTGGACAATAAAGGGTTCCGTCTCCGGGGACAAGTCTAGCTGGGAGCTGTATTCTTGGGCTGCCCACCAGCTGGCCAGACTACCTTGTTTCCATTGAAAGTTTTAGTGGAATCAATGAGTTCTCCATGAAAGATTCCTTTCCCTCAAAACAGTATCTTCCAATGGAAAATTGATGCATGGGATAATTTTTGGGTGGTTCTAATAATTATATTTTCATGTATTTATCCTTCTGACACGGGTGATGTGCAAAGTGTTACTAAGGCCACTCAAGAGAAGACATGAGAATCCAACTCAGAGGTCTCCTGCCTCTCTGCTCAAGCCGTTATGTGCGTAAGACTTTGGGTCAAGCTGCCTAGTTCCTTACCAGTCATGATCAATGGGAGATTTAGGTAAACCAGGAAACAGGGTTAGGTCCCCATGACTTTACTGCTTATACTGATGAGCTATTCATTGCTTCTGAATTAGCAGAGCACCCACCCATGTTGAGCCAACAGCTAACTGATTAGGATGCCCGGGAACTTTCTATATAGGTATGGTGTTCCACTTCTCAGTCTTATCGAAAAGAAGATTGAGACGTGTATTGGTGACAGTGTATAAGTGCCTTCATGGGGAGAAGTTACACCTATGAGAGGAGACAAAGCCTGGAGGGAGGAGTTACAAGAGGAAAAGCCCAATACAGTAGATGCTGAGCAGGAGAAGGAAAGGATCTCTTGTGCTATCACCTTGAAGGAAGGCCTGGCTGAGGGCAGAGAAAACCTAGAGATTGTGTGGAGGCAGGCTGGTCTGGGGCTGTTAGGGCGCGCAAGACTTTGTAATGCGAAATCAGTATAGTTTGACAAGAGCAAGGCCCTAAAAGCAATGCTAAGCCAGAAAAGCTAGAGTTAAGACCTCTCAGGAGCAGAACCCAGATGCTGCCCTCTGCCCGACCTTAGGCCAAAGGAGGAAGTGCCTTGGGGTCTGGAGCATCCTGAGGACCACAGACATTTGCTAATGCTTAATAAGCTAAAAGGTTCCTATTTTAGTAATAATAAAGGGGAAGTAAAACTATGGCTAAGTTCTCTTTGAAGTAAACAACTAACGTCACCTTATTCCAGAAGGTCCCTAGCTAACTACCAATAGACTAATAGCAACTAAGTGTTAAGGCCCAGTCCCTACTGGGATTGAGATATACGTCATGTATTACTGGGTAAGGCTTGCTGCAAGGTGAGGGGGGAAAAGGGTATATCAATCCCCCGAGAGCCTTCCCAAGCTGAGACTCCCCGAGACTCCGTGGAAGCCACAGTGGATGCCTCGGCCAGGACGGTTCCCCGGAGGCCACTCGCTCATCAGGACGAAGCATGGGTCTCCTCATCCTTGTGTTGGTGAGCGCCCCTCTACCCGTTTAACTAGATCTCTTCCTACTATATTAATGGCCCCCCAGGAGTACATTGCATTAGGCATCCTCTTGGCGGGTCTCTTCCTGGCTTTATGGTTCACTTCTCTGTGCACTAACTGCAGCTGCTGCTGCGGTCGCTCAGCTCAGGATAATAATAACAATGCATAAGCATGGGCACTTCCCTTTAGTATAATATGTCCATGCAAATCTGTAAGTTGCTACTTTATATTCTTGTGGTTGATTGTATCTTCATTGTACTTTTCACCTCGAGACTGGTGCTGGAGCTCCTGTTCCTGTATGGTGAAGGGCTTCCGCTTCTGTCTTTTTTTAACGCTACTTCATGTAATAAATAAATACTCTAGAAAGCATTCTGTCAGTGTGCTCCATCCCGAGCCCGAGATAAAAATACCGAACACTACAGGGGCCAAGGGCTGTTTTGAGCCTCTTGGATGCCAGAGCCTCTCTGGGGCAGATAGGCCTGTCATGGGACCCGTACATTTGCTTTGTTCATCATAACTTATCCTCTTTCCTTCAGGGTTCTGTGGAGGAGGGAGCCTGAGAAGGGGCTGTGAGAAAGGCCTAGGGACAGACCAAGGTTGGAATTAGCTCACCGAGGAAGCAGTAGGTCTTTACAGACAGACCTGAGCTTCTTAAGACAGGGTACCTGGGCTGGAACCCAGAGGGTAGGGCAAGCCTGTGTTCCACTATCAGAAAGGTGACCTGGCTGGAGGGCTGATTCACAGGTAGTAGCCCACCACATGGCCAGAGTGACAGTTGGCAGGGGCGTGCCAGAGAAGAAGACCCTGCTACGCCATGCCCAGCACCCCAGCTAGGGAGTCGCTTCTCTAGAGAAGTCGATGAACCATTGGAACAAGCTCCCATGGGCAGCAGTGGATTCTCCATCTCCTGATGTCTTTGACTCCAGCCTGGCCCCCTGTCTGGAAGATAGGCTTTAGTCAAACACAAGTTATGAGGCTCAGTCATGGGGTAGCTGGGTGAGATGTAATGCCCTGTTAGATACAGTACATTGGAGTAGAGGATTCAATGTCCCTTCTTGCCTTGAGATCCATGCATCTATGAACCTTCTTCTAAACAGTTGGTACTAGCCACTTTAGAGACAGGAGAGCAGACAAGGGGGATGACTGGACTCCTCTGGAGTGAAAACTCCTTAGCAGTTAGCAAAGAAAACATCTCCTTTGAGATTAGGCATTTCTCTATCGCTACAACTTTCTCACTGAGTTTAGAAGTTTCCTTATTAAACTCGTTAGTAAGTTCCAATAATAAATGTATTATTTACTCCGCCTTCATGGTGGTTGCAAATTCCCTTTAGTAGACGTGTCCAGGGAGATGTTTCTCTCTTGTGTAATGACTGAAAGGAGGCATTCACTCTTTGGTATCAGGTAAAAGCCAGCTGTGTGAGGCAGGAAAATAAAGTTCTCGGTCCTTTTCAGCACTCTCTGGTCTCATTACACAGGTCCAGGAAGAGGATGGTCATAGGATATAGACTCTAGATCATGCATCCTGGTCTCTGAAAGGCTGCATGAAGAAGTCACATCAGTGATTCCAGCTTTTATTATTTCTGTTTTGGAAGAAGCACAACTTTTCTCATCAGATAAACAGAAGATAAAGGAGAATGTATATTCTTATACCTGATCCCTCCTGTCCAGTACATAGTTTTCCAGTACACAGTAGGACCTGTTAGGGTTTGGTGAAATTTTTCCATCATAATGCTTCATGAAGGGAAATTGGATTTTCAACACAACAAAAATGTTCGTAGAAAGTGTCTGCTTTTCTTCAATTTTATTTTAAAAAGTTTCATTGAAAATTCAAAAACCCAAATACCAGCACATTTTCAGTTTTTTCTCTGAAAAAAAAAAGAAATCGGATTTTGGCTTTACATTTGGGAGTTTGTAGCTGCTTTTGCTCTTGGGATTTTTGTTGTTATAATTAAAAGTCAAACCTATCCATGGTGGAAATATCAGACTCTGAGTAGCTCTCTAGAACCTACAGTGATGAATGACGTGTGATAGAGACACTGTCTTTCTGTGAGACACGTCGGAGCAGACAGGTTCAGATGTATGTAGAACACCCTGGGTTCCAGTTCTAGCCAGAGCTGAGCTGAACTGGCCAGTCTTTGTGAGGATTTATGAGATTTTGAGGCTTCTCACTCACTCACTGACTGAAGAGCATCGTTCAGGATTGATGGTGGTGAAATTCCAGAGGTGGTGAGACTGCAGAAGCAGGAAAAGAGGGTAGAAACGTGGACAGAAACTGACAAAATAAACTTCTTCTTAGGCTAATGTAATTAATGCCTCTCAGCAAAGAGTTTAACACATATCCAGTGGGAGAAAAAATCTTTGGAATAGGAAATTTTCAATAAGGTATCTAGCTAGCTGACTGTCTGCCCGTGTGTTGCAATCTAGCCTTCCCTCCACAATCTTTCTTGCTTGCTTGTGTTCCTTATTTCTGCCTATCTGACAGTCTGTCTCTGTCTTTCCTTCCTTCACAATATCTATCTATCTATTGATCTATCTGTCTATCTATCTATCTATCTTAATATGCCATCTGAGTGCTATCTCAGTTATAGAAGATAAAAGCAACCCTACAGGACATGAGGTTACAGTTTGATATGACTGCAAAAACGTGATTTCTAGGAGATTTCTAGCAGGAGAAATAGGCAAGTATTAAAACTAATATTGTATTGTCTCTGGTAAGTTACATGACTAGAATTTGGAAACCTGCTAAAACTTCTTAAATAAAGACATTGTTTAAAAAAACTACAACTAATTTTGTACTGGTTAACTGAAAACTTCAGTTATGAGTGGAACAAGGAAATGGAATAATAAATCATAGTAAAGAAGAGGTGGAATGGACCTTGAGAGGTCATCTTTCCAGTGGTTCTCAACCAGGAGTACACGTACCCCTGGGGGTACGCAAAGGTTATCCAGGGGGTACATCACCTCATCCAAATATTTATGTAATTTTACAGCTAGGCTACATAAAAAGCACTAGTGAAGTCAGTACAAACTACAATTTCATACAGACAATGCCTTCTTTATACGGCTCTATATACTAGACACTGAAATATAAGTACAATATTTATATTCCAATTGATTTATTGTAGAAGTATATGGTGAAAATGAGAACGTGAACAATTTTTCAGTAATAGTTCTTGTGACACTTTTCTATTTTTATGTCTGATTTTGTAAGCAAGTAGTTTTTAAATGAGGTGAAACTTGGGGGTACGCAAGACAAATCAGACTCCTGAAAGGGGTATAGTTGTCTGGAAAGGTTGAGAGCCATTGATCTATTCCATCCTGCCATGCTGACTATCTAGACCATCGCTGGCACGTGTTTTATCTTGGCTCACTTAAAAACATTCAGTTACGGGGAATTACACAGCCTGCCTTGGTAACCTGTCCCTGTGCTTAGCTGGAATTCATTAGAATTAGAAAGTTTTTCTTACTATACCTAAATCTCTCTTGTTGCAGATTAAGTTGATTCCTTCTTCTGCAACC